>NC_142079.1:12542500-12812500 GCF_059756535.1 Pantherophis guttatus | reverse complement strand
TATCCATCTACCTACCTACCTACCTACCTACCTAATCATCCATCCATCCATCCATCTATATCTATCTATCATCTATTTATCATCTACCTATTATCTATCTATCTCTATCATCTATCTATTTATCATATATTATCTATCTATCTATCTATCTATCTATCTATATCTATCTATCTATCTATATCTATCTATCTATCTATCTATCTATCTATCTATCTATCTATCTATCTATCTATCTATCTGACATCTCTCTCTCTCTCTCTCTCTCTGTCTCCTTAATGTAATTTATATAATTATTGGGGGGAGGACAACATATATGTAGTAATGTTTACCTGTAAATGACTTTTTTTGTTTTAATCACAATAATATGCGGGCTAACAACCGCTTTAAACTCAATGTAAATCGTTCTAAACTTGACTGTAAAAAAATATGATTTCTGTAATAGAGTGGTCAATGTCTGGAATCCTCTACCTGATCCGGTGGTCTCAGCTACAAATTTTCACATATTCAGTCACAAATGGACTTCCGTGGACCTTACATCATACTTAAGTGGTCCGTAGAGGAGGGCGTGCATAAGTGCACTAACGTGCCTATTGTCCCTGTCATTGTATTTTTATTCTTTTATTCTTGCTCTCGTTTTTTGTTTGGCAAATTCTAATAAACAAA
Organism: Pantherophis guttatus; assembly: GCF_059756535.1. Classification (NCBI taxonomy): domain Eukaryota; kingdom Metazoa; phylum Chordata; class Lepidosauria; order Squamata; family Colubridae; genus Pantherophis; species Pantherophis guttatus. The sequence goes on along the minus strand of NC_142079.1, from coordinate 12,811,837 downwards.
CAAACAAACAAACAAACAAACAAATAAATAAATAAATAAATAAATAAATAAATAAATAAATAAATAAATAAATGAATGCTCTCTAATGGGGCTCCCCTTGAGGAGCCCCCGGAGGCTCCAATTGGTGCAGAATGCAGCCGTGCGGGGGATTATGGGAGCGAGGGAGCGCTCCCATGTGACACGTCTCCTGCGTGAGCTGCATTGGCTCCCGGTGGTCTTCCGGGTGCGCTTCAAGGTGTTGGTTACCACCTTTAAAGTGCTCCATGGCTTAGGGCCTGGGTACTTACGGGACCGCCTTCTGCCACCGATAGCCTCCCACCGGCCAGTACGCTCCCACAGAGAGGGACTCCTCAGGGTGCCATCGGCCAGACAATGTCGGCTGGCGACCCCCAGGGGGAGGGCCTTCTCTGTGGCAGCACCTGTCCTTTGGAACGACGTGCCCCCGGAGATACGTAAGATCCCAGATCTCCGTGCTTTTCGCCGTGCCCTTAAAACTTTTTTATTTCATCAAGCCGGGCTGGCTTAACCCTCCTCTTAGATATTTTTAATTGTTAATTGGTTTTAGTTGGGGTGTTTTAAATTTATTGGGCCAAATTTGTTTAATTCTTTTTTTAAAAAATTAAATTTTGTATGTGATGTTTTTATTTTTGGCTGTTCACCGCCCTGAGTCCAGTGGGAGAAGGGCGGTATAAAAATCTAAATAAATAAATAAATAAATAAATAAATAAATAAATAAATAAATAAATAAATAAATAAATAAATAAATAAATAAATAAATAAATAAATAAATAAATAAATAAATAAATAAATAAATAAATAAATAAATAAATAAATAAAAGAAGTCAATAAACAAATATAATTGGTTCAGGTTAATTGCAAGTTCTTCCCTAGAGGAAGCCTTCTTTGGAGATTAGTCCATGAATCAATGATGGATTGTCTTCTCCAAAGAGCAGAGAGCTCCCTGTTGACTGTGGTGAACCTCCCGGCAACAGCATCTTCTTTGTAGAAGAAGCCATGGCAATTTTGAAGTATTGTGTGCATATTCAACTCACTAGCTGGACGCCCATGCTTCGCTATGAAACTATGTGATCCGGCGTGATAAACTGACACTTAAAGCATGAAAATTAATATAGAATGTGTAACTCCATAGTATCAGTGTGTGTTAATATAAAGCAACTGGCAGTTGGAACATGCACTGGCCACGCCCATACCCAGTTTAGCAAAGGGCATGTTAATATAAGGCAACTGGCAGTTGGGACAGAGTTCCTTTCAGGTGGGGAGGGGGAGTAGAACTCCTTAGCATCAGAGTGTGTTAATATAATACTGTATATGAAATACTAGTGATCTGATAGTATTCTGAAAAATCCTTTCTTAGCGAGCACCTAGAAGCCAAGCGGAACACATGTGCCAAGTTTCAAGTTTGTAGGCTGTACAGTTCTGGAGATTTTGTGATGAGTGAGTGGTATTTGGCTTTTATATATATATAGATCGAGCATGAAGGCAATGCTAATTTTTCAGATTGACGCGAGACAGCGATGATGAAGATGAAGATGAGCGGAAGGGAAGGGGCTGCACCCTCCAGTACCAGCATGCCATGGTGCGGGTCCTCACCCAGTTTGTGGCGGAAGATGCCAGCCCATCCGGGCAGCTGTCCTATTTGTTGGGCTCCGACTGGCAGATTGACATAACAGATTTGGTGACGGACTTCATGAAGCTCGAGAAACCTCACGTGGCCCAGTTACAAGGAGGCAAGGTGCTGGTTGGGCAGGAAGTTGGCATGACAATGGTCCAGGTCAGTCTATCACCTTGGTATGAGAACATTCCTGCCTTGATATTCCATTCTATAAAGATATTTGAGAAAAAAGGGACAGTGTAACTTTGATATATTTTATTTATTTATTTATTCATTCATTCATTCATTCATTCAATCAATCATTTATTCATTCATTCATTCATTCATTCATTCAATCATTTATTCATTCATTCATTCATTCATTCAATCAATCAATCATTCAATCATTCATTCATTCATTCATTCATTCAATCATTCATTCAATCATTTATTTATTTATTTATTTATTCATTCATTCATTTAGTCAAGCATCTATAAGATTACAGATAAAAGTATAAACATAATTTGAATACATGAAATGGATACGAATAAAAGGGAACATTAGGACAGGGACGGAAGGCACATTGGTGCGCTTATGCACGCCCCTTACAGACCTCTTAGGAATGGGGTGAGGTCAACAGTAGACAGTCCAAGGTTAAAGTTTTTGGGGTTTGGGGAAGAAACCACAGAGTCAGGTAGTGCATTCCAGGCATTGATCACTCTGTTGCTAAAGTCGTATTTTCTGCAATCGAGTTTGGAGCGGTTTACTTTAAGTTTGTATCTATTGTGTGCTCGTGTATTGTTGTGGTTGAAGCTGAAGTATTCATTGAGAGGTAGGACGTTGTAGCAGATAATTTTGTGTACTATGCTTAGGTCAGACCGAAGGCAGAGTAGTTCTAAGTTGTCTAAGCCCAAAATTTCAAGCCTGGTGGCATAAGATATTCCGTTGTGGGCGGAGGAGTGGAGGACTCTTCTTGTGAAATACCTCTGGACTCACTCAATTGTATTAATGTCCGATATGCAGTGCGGGTTTCAGACAGACAAGCTGTATTCGAGAATTGGTCTAGCAAAGGTTTTGTATGCTCCAGTTAGCAGTACAATATTACCGGAGAAGAAGTTACGCAAGATTAAGTTAACAATTCTTGGAGCCTTTTTGGCAATGTTGTTACAGTGAGCTCTGGCACTTAGATCTTTAGAAATCAGTACTCCAAGGTCCTTGACAGAGTGAGGGTCATCTACTATTCCTAAGTGTATATATACAGTATATATATATTCCTAAATGGATCTCGCTGTTGACTTCCAAAGGTCCTTTCTCCACTATCTGACTCCATCTTGGCCGAGAAGACCGTGACGGTGTTGGACGACAAGGTGACCATCACCGATATGGGAGTCCAACTAGTCGCTGGGTTGTCCCTTGTCCTTCAACCCAGCACGGCTAGTCCTCAAGCTTTCGTGGCTACCACCATCGCTCAAGACTTGCTTCACACTCACAAACAGGTAGAGAGCATTTTGGGTTTTTCTGAGTCGTTAAACGCTGAGCCTGATATCTCCAGAATCTTCACTTCATCTTTAACCCACTAGTCCTTATGATAGATACGGTGGGAAAATGGAGGGATGGATCAATGAAACTGCTCCTCAAATGGGGAGAGTCATTAACGTCTCCTTATTTTATGGCCCCATCTAAAAGCTTCCTTCTTCACAAATGCCCCATGGAGGTCCAGGCAAGTTTTTCCCAAGACAGTGGTAAAAACCTTTTAAGATAAATGGGTATACATTTGTACCAATTGTTCCACAGAAGAAGAAAAGACCACTCTCATAGTTTAAATGATGCTTATGTCAAGGGACACGTCCTCTTAGAAGAGATTTCCCCGCCCTCCCCACTTCTGGCTGTTTCCTACCTGGAAAGTATAATGATCCTTGAAGACCATTAAACTAAACGGCTCCCTTCTGCATTGCTTAAAAAGTATCAGATTTATCGATCGGGCCTATTGATTAAGCATTTCAGTCCTGTAAAAGGCACTCCCCCTCTCCTTCCCATTACAGCTGATTTATGTCAGGAAACAACAGTTGCTAGAACAAGTAAAAGAAACAATGATAGTATGGGCAAAAAATTTTGGCTATATCATAGGTAAAGGCAAAGGTTCCCCTCGCATATATGTGCTAGTCATTCCTGACTCTAGGGGGCGGTGCTCATCTCCGTTTCAAAGCCGAAGAGCCAGCGCTGTCCGAAGACGTCTCCATGGTCATGTGGCCAGTTTGACTCAATGCCAAAAGCGCACGGAACGCTGTTACCTTCCCACCAAAGATGGTCCCTATTTTTCTACTTGCATTTTTTTTATGTGCTTTCGAACTGCTAGGTTGGCAGAAGCTGGGACAAGTCACGGGAGCTCACTCCATTACATGGCGCTAGGGATTCGAACAGCTGAACTGCCAACCTTTCGATTAACAAGCTCAGAGTCTTAGCCACTGAGCCACATCCCCATAGAATTAGATAAATGGCAAAAACTTTGGGATAGAAATTACAAACTGACAATGCAAATAAGGAAAATCTTCATAAAATGTTTGATAGGTGGCACTTGCCACCAGCAAGACTAGCCAAAATGTTTAAAAATATGTCCACCAAATGTTGGAAATGCAATCAGATTCCAGGTACTTATTATCACATGTGGTGGACATGTATGAAAGCAAGAAAATATTGCAGTTACAACATCGCAATTCAGGCACTTGACAATTGGTTTAGAAAGTCATGTGGTTGTAGTTTGTGATTTTTTTTCTTTTTCGCCAAGGTAGAGCTGGTTGTTCATCACTCTGCTTCCCATCTGGACTATCTCAAAGGGTTAACACATACGATGTGTTTTCTTTTTTACTGGCCCATTTTCCATGAAAATTAGAAGATGTCCAATTTATAAGTTGGTACTTATAAGTGAGGTACTAATACCACTCTATAAAAGCCTTAGTGAGACCACACCTAGAATCCTGCATCCAGTTTTGGTCACCGCACTATAAAAAAGATGTTGAGACTCTAGAAAAAGTGCAGAGAAGAGCAACCAGGATGATGAGGGGACTGGAGGCTAAAACATACGATGAACGGTTGCAGGAACTGGGCATGGCTGGTCTAGTGAAGAGAAGGACCAGGGGAGACAGGATAGCAGTCTTCCAATATTTGAGGGGCTGCCACAGAGAGGAGGAAGGGGGTCAAGCTATTCTCCAAAGCACCTGAAGTCCAGACAAGGAATAATGGATGGAAACTGACCAAGGAGAGATTCCACCTGGAAATAAGGAGGAATTTTCAGACAGTGAGAACCATCAACCGACGGAACAGAAGTTGCCTTCGGAAGTTGTGGGAGCTTCATCACTGGAGGCCTTCAAGAAGAGATTGGACTGCCATTTGTCAGAAATGGTGTAGGGTCTCCTGCTTGGGTGGGGGGTTGGACTAGATGACCAATAAGATCCCTTCCAACTCTGTTAATCTGTTAATATCTCAGAAGGCATTTGACCTTGTTTTAACTATTTCCTTTTATTTTCTGCTAGGAGGCTATGGTGAGCTCCTGGATCCAATTCAGCGATGGTGCCGTGACCCCACTGGACATCTATGACCCCAGAGATTTCTCTCTCTCTGCTTCCTCACTTGATGAATCGGTTGTTTCGGCCCATCAGAGCTCTGCTGTCAAATGGCCAGTGGTGGTAGCAGAAGGAGAAGGGGAAGGCCTGTTGGTCAAAGTAGATATGATGATCTCCGAATCTTGCCAGAAATCCAAGCGGAAGAGTATCCTAGCAGTTGGCAATGGAAACATCAAAGTCAAGTTTGGCCAGAACGATGCCAACCCCCATGGTCTTGGAGATTACAGTGCCGAGGAAATTGAAAACCACGCCAGTGACCGGAGGCCGAAGGTGTTTGACCAAGAACACCATGGCCAGGAAGGACAATATTACAGAAGCTCTTCTGCTGAACGAGAAGAAGGCCTTGGAAGGAAGACGGGTGTGACAGCCAAGTCTACAATCAAAAACAAAGTCTTCAAAAGTATCCCTGAAGGAGATAAGCTTTCAGATGAAGGTCTACTCCAGAACATTCCGATTGACTTCACCAACTTCCCAGCTCAGATCGATCTTCCCCAAAGCAATAATGGCATGGAGGACAGCGACCTGGTTGAGACACCTAGAGGTCTCAGTGACTTGGAGACGGGGATGTATGCCCTGTTAGGAGTCTTCTGCCTCGCCATTCTGGTCTTCCTAATCAACTGTGCCACCTTCACATTGAAGTACCGTCACAAGCAGCTTCCCATGGAAGGGCAGACTTCCATGAATCACTCTCATGACTGGGTGTGGCTTGGGAATGAAATGGAGCTGTTGGACAACCCAGCAGATGTCTCGCCTCCACCAGATGAGTGCACCACGATCATAGACCAAGGGATAGGCTTTGACGCGGGCAGTCAACTCCTCGTTGGCACACCAAAAAAACTCCCGAGTCAAAGCAGTCCCAAAATTCAATTGGGGGACAAGCAAATCAGGGACCTGAAGCAGGAATATCCTTTGCATTCGCCCGCCTCCAAGCGGAAACGGGTCAAATTTACCACGTTCACCACCATCCCTCCAGATGACGGTTGTCCCACCGTCAATTCCATACTCAATTGCAACGAAGACGACATTAAGTGGGTTTGCCAAGATATGGACCTGGGAGAATCGAAACAGATCAGGAACTACTTGGAGAAACTCAAAGACAAAATGTAGCATCACTTCTGGGTTTTAAGAGTTAACAGCCACACCTTGATGCCTTCAGATGCATTGAAATATGTGAATAAAGAAATATATGCATGAACTGGAGTGGGAACTGAGTAGATGATGTATAGGACCAATTTTGATAACCCAGCAGATACGTTCTTTGATAAACCCAGCTAGGTAGCAATGTCTAATCAAGCTGGACTGATTGCAGAAAACAAATCAGAGTTGGACCTGGTTAAGTCTTTGGATAGAAGAACATCATCAAGATGTTCTCGAGCTGTAGGCTCTACTGGGAAATAATAACCCAACCAGAAAGAGCAAATTATTTCCATATTGTTGCCAACGATATTACAAGGATGTTTTCATAAAAGTTCATTCCATGTTTATTATTTGCTAAAGCATATTGGCTAATGTCTGTGGAAATTCTCAGTCATCCAAGTCACGGTTGTCCCAAAGGCGCTTTTTCAAGAGGCAACTGGACTTCCTGGTTTTTCCTTGAAGATGTTTCGCTTCTCATCCAAGAAGCTTCTTCAGCTCTGAAAGAAGCTGAAGAGGTTTCTTGGATGTCGATGATAGGTGATTTCTCCCACGTCCCATCCTCTTCAGGCCAACTGTTTCTAAGGTCAATGGAAGTTCCCAAGCAATAGTTGGTGGATAGGTAGGGCAGGATGTCATTATGAATCAGAAGGTTGGGTTTGGAGAGATCATCAAGTGCAAAGTAACCAAAAGTATTCTTTTTTTAGAGAGGAATCAACATGGATAGTGGAGATAAAAGACCACACACTTTTTAGATGTCTTGTAAAAGGTTTGAAAAGTCTTGAGATTTAAAGTGATCTTGAGGGAGTTATCATGGTTGACTTACCATTCCTTGAGCTGGAGAGAAATGGGGATGACGTCTTGTACAAGAGAATGAAACTGGGCTCATTTTTGGATTCAGCTGCATTATTTATTTATTTTTGAAGATTCCCATATGGAAATTCACTACCTTGAAGGTGACCCAATGGCCTGTTTGAGAGGGCAGAGCTGATCTGGAAACCAGAAGGCCTTCCTCTCCTGCCTAGGAGACCAATCATCTTGAAATTATAACAGGTTAACAGAGTTGGAAGGGACCTTGTAGGTCAACTAGTCCAACCCCTCCCCCAAGCAGGAGACCCTACACCATTTCCGACAGATGGCAGTCCAGTCTCTTCTTGAAAGCTTCCAGTGATGAAGCTCCCTCAACTTCTGAAGGGAACTCATTCCACTGAATATAGAATAACAGATTTGAAAGGGACCTTGTAGATCATCTAGTCCATCCCCCTGCCTAAGCAGGAGACCCTAACACCATTTCCGACAGGTGGCAGTCCAGTCTCTTCTTGAAAGCTTCCAGGGATGAAGCTCCCTCAACTTCTGAAGGGAACTCATTCCACTGAATATAGAATAACAGATTTGAAAGGGACCTTGTAGATCATCTAGTCCATCCCCCTGCCTAAGCAGGAGACCCTAACACCATTTCCGACAGGTGGCAGTCCAGTCTCTTCTTGAAAGCCTCCAGGGATGAAGCTCCCACAATTTCTGAAAGCAACGTCTGTTCCAACTTCTGTTCTCACTGTCAGAAAATTCCTCCTTATTTCTAGGTTGAATCTCTCCTTGTTCAGTTTCCATCCATGATTCCTTGTCTGGCCTTCGGGTGCCTTAGAAAATAGGTTGACGACCCCCTCCTCTTAGTGGCAGCCCCTCCAATATTGGTCCATTCTAAGTGGAGCAGAAATTAGTTCATTCTAAGTGGAGCAAAAACCCCTGGTATTCCAGCTTTTCATTCTGGTTCTCCTTCCCTTGAAAGAAAAGTCAGTCCTAGTTCAACAGACCTGGTTGGATGGATTCACACAACCCAACGAACCATTTGACGAGATTTGACGAGCTGGTCAAATCTGTGTGATTGCCATTTCCTTGGTTTAGCTTGGCTGGTGTTAACCTTGATTAGCTGCCTCTGGGTGTAGTCCAGCGTATTAACTCGGCCCAGGGGTTCACAGCTGGCAATGTTGTATGAATTCAGAAAATCGGTTCATTCAGTCACCCAGGTTAAACCTGTTGTGCGAATGAAGCTTCTGAAAGCTTTCCAACCTGCTTGCGAAGTGGGGAACATGCTCTGTCAATCATCGTTAGGGATACTTTACTTTACTTTACTTTACTTTATTCAAATTTCTATACCGCCCTTCTCCTTTCGGACTCAGGGCGGTGAACAGCCAAGATAAAAACATCTATACAAAACATCACAGTTAAAAAATAAAGTTAAAATAATTTATAAATTTGGCCCATAATTTAAAACTTGTCAATTTAAAATCAATATTAAAATTTTAAAACTAACCCTAAAATCAAGACAGACCGGCTAACTGGAAAAAATAAGTTTTTAGGGCCCGGCGAAAAATCCGAAGGTCGGAGATCACTCGTATCTCTGGGGGTAGATTGTTCCATAGGGTAGGTGCCACCACAGAGAAGGCTCTCCTCCTGGGGGTCGTCAGCCGGCATTGTCTGGCCGACGGCACCCTGAGGAGGCCCTCTCTGTGGGAGCGAACCGGCCAGTGGGAGGCTATTGGTGGCAGAAGGCGGTCCCGTAAGTACCCTGGCCCTAAGCCATGGAGCGCTTTAAAGGTGATCACCAACACCTTGAAGCGCACCCGGAAGTCCACCGGAAGCCAATGCAGCTCGCGCAGGAGAGGAGTCACATGGGAGCGCCCCGTCGCTCCCATAATCCCCCGCGCAGCCGCATTCTGCACCAGTTGGAGCCTCCGGGTGTACCCCAAGGGGAGCCCCATGTAGAGAGCGTTACAATAGTCCAGACGAGAAGTGACGAGTGCTTGAGTGACCGTGCGTAGGGAGTCCCGGTCCAGAAAGGGGCGCAACTGGCGTATCAGGCGAACCTGACAAAAAGCCCCCCTGGCCACGGCTGTCATATGCCCCTCTAAAGACAGCCGCGCATCCAGGAGGACACCCAAGTTGCGGGCCCTCTCCGTGGGGGCCAATGATTCGCCCCCAATAACCAGCGATGGCGTCAGCTGGCTATACCGGGACGCCGGCAGCCACAGCCACTCGGTCTTGGAAGGGTTGAGTCGAAGCCTGTTTCTCCCCATCCAGACCCGCACGGCCTCCAGGCACTGCCAATGCCTCATTGCGCTTTCTCCCACCCAAAACACCTGTCTATTTTTTTACTTCTTTCTTTGGGATGGCCTCCATCCATGGAACTTGACACCTTATAATGTAGACCGACCTTTTTATTACTATTATTATTATTATTATTTTAACAAGACTGGCCTGGTATTCACTGTAAACTGAATGAATGTAATTATTTATTTCTACGTGTTCACAGTTGTCATTAAAACGTTTCCATGGCTTGGTTAAAAGTAAATTTGTTTGGAGGAAGGTCCATAAAGGGTAAAAATCAAATCTATGTTCTTCTCCCAAGACGAATGCAGCTCCTAAGGTGGCGCTTAAAGGTAAAGGTTCCCCTCGCACGTCTGTGCTAGTCGTTCCCGACTCTAGGGGGCGTTGCTCATCCCCGTTTCAAAGCCGAAGAGCCAGCGCTGTACGAAGATATCTCCATGGTCATTTGGCCGGCATGACTCAACGCCAAAGGCACATGGAGCGCTGATACCTTCCCACCAAAGGTGGTCCCTGTTTTTCTACTTGCATTTTTTACCTGCTTTCGAACTGCTAGGTTGGCAGAAGCTGGGACAAGTCACGGGAGCTCCCCCCGTTACGCGGCACTCGGGATTCGAACCGCTGAACTGCCAACCTTTCGATTGACAAGCTCAGCGTCTTAGCCACTGAGCCACTGTGTCTCTTAAGGTGGCGCTTAAGGCCTTATTAAAAACACTGATGGGGGCCATCGATGATTACAGGCAGTCCCCGACTTACAACAGATTTGTTTAGTGACCGTTTGAAGTTACAAGGGCACTGAAAAATGTGACTGAGGACTGTTGGAAGAAATGTCCATCTGGGTTCAGTTCCAAGTGGGGAGAAAGACACTGGAAACATGGAGACTGCTGGAAAAGATGGTTTAGAAGCCTGACTAGGTGGCTCAGTGGCTAAGACACTGAGCTTGTCGATCAGAAAGTTCGGCAGTTCGGTGGTTCGAGTCCCTAGTACAGGGGGCGTGCGCAGGGGGTTGGACTAAATGACCTCCAAGGTACCTTCCAACTCTGTTACTGTTAATGGTGGACAGGACCACATGGTTTTGAGGTCCTGGGCGAAAAAGCAAATGGGAGAGAGAGAGAGAATGAATGAGAGAGAGAATGAGAGAGAGGAGAGGGAGATTTATACCCTCTGTTGGACTTTGAATTTGAGCTTGTATTCTGATTGGTTGTCAGACTCCCATGGGAGTTATGCAGGGCTAACTTTGTAGGTTGTCTTTTGAATCCCAGGCTTGGTTGAGCCTTGCTGGGTGATGCAATCTCCCCAGGTGCCATGTGGGGAGTTCTGTTGCTAGATGGGTAGAGGGCTAATCCTACCTTTGTTGGATCTTGGGTGAGGGCATTTGCTTATGAATAGACCTAGCTATCTCTTTCTCTCTTAAGTGCTGGCATCTGCTGTGGGCTATTGAGGAGGGTGGGGGCTATCAAGAGTGAGTCTGCTTCCTGCCTTAAAAAACATGTTTCTCCATTTCTCATCCAGGGAGGTATACTATTCTGCCTTTTTAATATTTCCTAGAATATTTCATTCTCCTAGGAGCAATCAATCAATCAATCAATCAGAATAGAGCTGGAAAGGACCTTAGAGGTCTTCTAGTCCAACCCTCTGCTCAAGCAGGAGATCCTATACCAGGGGCCTGCAACCTTAAACACTCAAAGAGCCTTTTGGACCCGTTTCCCACAGAAAAGAAAACACCGGGAGCCACAAAACCCTTCCCGTGCCTGACTATTTCAAAACTAGCCTATGTAGTTGAATTAAACGTTCTGTTTTCTTCTGAAGCTTTTCTTTTCTTGGGTTTATCCATGGTTGGCCTACCGGGGGTTGAAATGCTCAATAAATCGTGTGCAGGTGGGTGTCGCACATTGGCGGTTGTGACGCATATTTTGAGTGACAGGGAGCCGCAGCAGAGGGGTGAAAGAGCCACATGCGGCTCCGGAGCCGCAGGTTGCTGACCCCTGCCCTATACCATTTCAGACAACTGGCTGGTGCTATTCTTCCTCTTGGGTTGTGTCTATGCGCCTTTCCTGTTGCGTCTTGAAATATCGTGCAGTCCATCTTCGATCGATAGAAACATTTCCACAAAAGGAACTAAAATACCCCTATTTCAACCGTCGTTCCGGATGTGAAGGCATTCCTTTTCAGTCAATCTTTATTTGCGTGTTGGCCAAATACAGGAAGATCCAATCCAGAGTTTTGACTACGTAACCGACTTCAATCTCTATGCTGCTTTCCTCCTGATGTCCAAGCAAACCACTCCCAACGAGTGAGTCTTTTTAAAAAAAAAAACAAAGGGGGGGGGAATAAACCAGGAGGTAACTGTGATAAACTAGGATAGACCAAGTTCTAAAAGAAAGTTGATTAGTCTCCAACGTAGCCAGAGGAGGGCGCCTAATAACTTCCTAACTGATAACTTGCGAATTTTGCTCTGTTCTTTTGCCTTCTGCAAATCCTTTGTAAAAAGCCACTGCTGTGCTAAAGCCTGCTGTTGTTTTGTGTGTGTGTGAGTGTGTGTGTGTGTGTGAGAGAGAGAGGGGGGGGAGGTAGGGTTGGTAGGGAAAAAAACAACAGCAGCTATGCTTGGAATATTTGGCACTAGGAGGTTTGCCGAGTAAACGGCTTCCCACCGTTAAAATTGGTTCTGTGATTCTATGAGCTCTTTAAAGTGCTACCTATTTTGGGGGGGGCGGGAGGAAAAAAAAGCTCCCCTACACACCCACACACACACACACACACACTTTTTTTTTTCTTTTGCTGCATCCAACTGGTTTTGAATAACTAGGCTGCTGGCTTCAGAAGCTGAGCTTTCTATCAATGCTTTCCCAGCTTTTGAAAGACGTTTGAGATGAGCTGTTGAAATTGTACTGCCTGGTTGAAATGCAAGTATGAAAAGAAAAGAGAAAAGGAAGGGAAGGGAAGCAAAGTGAAGGAAAGGAAAAGAGGGGAGGGGAGGGAAAGAGGGGAGGGAAGGAGGGGAGGGAAGGAAAGGAAAGGAAGGAAAAAAGGGAAGGGAAGGAAAGGAAAGGAGGGAAAGAAAGGGAAGGAGGGAAGGAAAGGAAGGAAAAGAGGGAAGGGAAGGGAAGGAAGGAAAGGAAAGGAAAAGAAAAGAGGGAAGGTAAGGAAAGGAAAAGAAAGGAAGGGAAAGAGGGAAGGAAAAGAAGGGAAGGAAAAGCAGGAAGGAAAGGGAAGGAAAGGAGGGAAAGAAAGGGAAAGAGGGAAGGGAAGGAAGGAAAAGAGGGAAGGGAAGGGAAGGAAGGAAAGGAAAGGAAAAGAAAAGAGGGAAGGTAAGGAAAGGAAAGGAAAGGAAAGGAAGGGAAAGAGGGAAGGAAAAGAAGGGAAGGAAAAGCAGGAAGGAAAGGAAAGGAAAGGAGGGAAGGGAAGGGAAGGAAGGAAAAGAGAAGGGAAGGGAAGGAAAAGAAAGGGAAAGAAAGGAAAGGAAAGGAAGGAAGGGGAGGGAAGGGAAGAGAAGGGAAGGAGGAAAGGGAAGGAAAGGAAAAGAGGAAAGGGAAGGAGAAAAGGGAAGGGAAGGAGGGAAGGGAAGGAAAGGAAAGGAAAGGAGGGAAGGAAAGGAAAGGAGGGAAAGAAAGGGAAGGAGGGAAGGAAGGAAAAGAGGGAAGGAAAGGAAGGAAAGGAAAGGAAAGGAGGGAAGGGAAGGAAGGAAAAGGGAAGGGAAGGGAAGGAAAAGAAAGGAGGGAAAGAAAGGAAAGGAAAGGAAGGAAGGGGAGGAAAGGGAAGGGAAGGAGGAAAGGGAAGGAAAGGAGGGAAAGAAAGGAAAGGAGGGAAGGGAAGGAGAAAAGGGAAGGGAAGGGAAGGAGGGAAGGAAAGGAGAGAAGGGAAGGAGAGGGGAGGGAAAGGAAGGAGGGGAGGAAAGGAAGGAAAGGAGGGAAAGAAAGAAAAGGAAAAAAGAAAGGAAAGGGGAGGAAAGGAGGGAAAGGAAAGAAAGGAAAAGAAGAAAAATCAGCTTCTGCAAAGAGAGCCTATCTTGCCCTACCTAAATAGAGCCGTTGGGAATACTGTAGCCCTGAATTGCTAGAAGATCAAAACCAACTTCCCCACTTGGGATGGAAGAGGCTATCACCATGGATTCTCCAGAGAGCATTCTACGTCTAACGGTTGCAAGTTCTCCATCTCTGTAGGCTTTGGTGAAGAGGTTGGGCAGCCAGTTCTAGAGGATGGCCACGTTGCTTTTCCTGCAGATGACACAGGCTTGGAGGAGATGTTCCTTGGGGTTCCATCAGCTCCTCGATTTATGGACGCAGCCTATTTAGCCATTGGCAAACGACCATTCGAGGCCGGCCATTGTTTTATTGAACCTCACATTGGCACCAAACAGGAAAAAAAAATATGAACTCCATTTGGACTGCAGTTCCTTTATTACGGAAAATAGATTGAACTTTTGCTCGGCTCAACCAGGAATTAAATATCTGTTGGATGTTTTCCTTTTTATTTCCTAATTAGAGCCTCAACTTTCGGAGAATAAATTTAAACCATTGGCCGTGGTCAGCCTCATAAAGGATCTCATTATGATATAACTGCTCCAAAGCCGTGGCGATGAATTATAATTATTTTTCTTCTTTCTTAATTGGGCGTCTGTCTCTCTTGTTTCCAAATATGGCTGGAAAACAAAATGACTAATTGCAGGAAACTTTTATTTTCTTTTTTTAACAATTGACATGCAGGAAATGAAACTCGGCCCCAAACAAACCTCAGCAAAACTCACATAATGAAAGCATTTTTAGTTTTTTTGCCATGGGGGGGGGAGGTGGGAGGGGAAGGGCAGATTTTATGTGCAGGGTGCAAGGTAGCCTTTGAAAATATTGGCTTAGGAAAGCTGTACGTGTAACTCTGGGCATCCTTTGGCTATGTGTGTGTCATAAAAGTCACTTTTGGCAGTTGTGAGTGTGTCATTGAAGCCCCATCAAATGCACCCGGAATTCTAGTCTAGTCTAAGTAAAGGTAATGGTTCCCCTCGCACATACGTGCTAGTCGTTCCCGACTCTAGGGGGCAGTGTTCATCTCTGTTTCAAAGCCGAAGAGCCAGCGCTGTCCGAAGACGTCTCCGTGGTCATGTGGCCGGCATGACTCAACGCCAAAGGCGCATGGAACGCTGTTCCCTTCCCACCAAAGGTGGTCCCTATTTTTCTACTTGCATTTTTTTTACGTGCTTTCTAGGTTGGCAGAAGCTGGGACAAGTCACAGGAGCTCACCCCGTTACACGGCATTAGGGATTCGAACCGCTGAGCTGCCGACCTTTCGATCGACAAGCTCAGCGTCTTAGCCATTGAGCCACCATGTCCCCTTTAGTCTAGTCTAGTCTAGTTTAGAGTCTATTCTTCTCTGCTTCTCCTTCTCCCTTTCTTCTTGTCCTCCCTCTCCCTCTCCTTTTCTCCTCTCCTCCTCTCCCCTTCTCCTTTCTCCTCCTCCCCTCCCCCTCTCCTCTCCTTCTCTCTTTCTCCTATTCCTGTGATGGCAAACCTATGGCACATGTGCCGGAAGTGGCACGCAGAGCCATCTCTCCGGGCACGCGAGCCATTGCCTGTTGCTTTTCCGGGTTCCGGCACACCAGCTTAGCTGGTTTTCAGGTGTGCGGGAGCACCGGAAACTGGAAGATCATCTTCCCCGCACACACATGTACACCAGGCTGCTGCTTTTCCGGTTTCCGGCACGCGTATGCTGAAAACATTCACCAACATTGTCCTGTTCTATTCTATTCTATTCTATTCTATTCTATTCCCTTCCCTTCCATTCCATTCTATTCTATTCTATTCTATTCCATTCCATTCCATTCCATTCCATTCCATTCCTTTGCTTTATTTCTATTCTTATCCTGTCCTGTCCTGTCCTGTCCTGTCCTGTCCTGTCCTGTCCTGTCCTTTCCTATCCTATCCTATCCTATCCTATCCTATCCTATTCCATTTAATTCCATTCCATTCCATTCCATTCCATTCCATTCCTTCCTATTCCATTCCATTCCATTCCATTCCATTCTCTCCTATTCCATTCCATTCCATTCCATTCCATTCCATTCCATTCCATTCCATTCCATTCCATTCTCTCTTGTTCCATTCCATTCCATTCTCTCCTATTCCATTCCATTCCATTCCATTCCATTCCATTCCATTCCATTCCATTCTCTCTTGTTCCATTCCATTCCATTCTCTCCTATTCTCTCCTATTCCATTCCATTCCATTCCATTCCAGTTTCTATTCTAGTTTCTATTCTATTCTATCCTTACTTAGAGTGCTAAGCAGTTGGAAAGAGACATAATCCTTCCCTGGCTGAAAAACAGCTGCACTTTGCTAACCCCAGGAACCCTCCAATCTAACCCGCGCTTCCCGAAAAGCAGACCCGTTCCAATATTTCATTTCCCTTCCGCCTGAAATCTATATAAAAACATTTCAAGTGCTCTCTGCCAATATTAAAAACACTCCAGAAGGCGCACACATGCTGCAATTTTGAATTATTGCTTCCCGGCACACATATATATATTTCCCCTCCGCACATAAGTCTTTGGTACACAATATTTTTGATGTGTTTTTAAAAGCAAGAATCATAGCAATTTAACAATACTGCCTTGGCAGCCCGCGCATGTTATGGCTTGGAATCTCGGCGCTGTTATGATTCTCCGAGTGCGATTTCTGAATTATTAACCTTTCATAAATACTTAGCTGGAGCATTAATGGATTTACAACGGCTGGGTTCAGAATGGATAGCCGCAGAAAGATTAAGGTACATTATCTTCTGAATAGAGAACCAGGTGACACAACCACAAGCGAGAAGAGAAGAGAAGACAAACCAAAATAAAATACAATAAAAAATAGAAGTCCGCCCCGCCTTGTTCAGGATTGCCGTTGCCCTCCCTGTAAATCGCAGGCAGTCCTCGACTTATGTCCATGGCAGTCGTAAGCTGTGATAGTCGTAAAATGGCTCGCCCCTGTGACTGAACCCATTTGTACATCCTTGTCCTATTTTCTTTTTTTTTTTAATTTGATTTATATGCCGCCCTTCTCCGGAGACTCAGGGCGGCTTACAATGTGCTCAGCAACAGCCTTCATCCTTTTTGTATATTTATACAAAGTCAGCTTATTGCCCCCACAACTGGGTCCTCAATTTACCTACCTTAGAAAGGATGGAAGGCTGAGTCAACCTTGAGCCTTGGAGAGATTCGAACCTGCAGTAATTGCAGGCAGCTGGTCTTAATAACCAGCTTAATAACAGGGTGCCTTAGACCACTGTACTACCAAGGCTCTAAGCATTTTTATCATCTAATGTTCAGTTTTGCCATGTCCTAGGCTCCCATTCTTGGCTAAACAGATGAAATAATTCTCTCCAGCAAATGGGGTTTAATTTCTTAAACTCTTCTCCCAAATTTTCTTTAATCACCAGGAGAGATAGATGATGATTGATATAGAGAGCAATAACAATAGCCCTTAAGATATATATACTGCTTCACAGTGCTTTGCAGCTCTCTCTAAGCGGTTTATAGAGTCAGCCTATGGCCCCCAACAATCTGGGTCCTTATTTTACTGACTTCAGAAGGATGGAAGGCTGAGTCAACCTTGAGTCGGTCAGGTTCGAACTGCTGGCAGTTGGCACAATTAGCCTGCAATACTGCAGTCTAACCACTGTGCCACCACAGCTCCTAATATAGACTGTAGATAGAGATAAATGACAATAAATAGACATAGTAGATAGATAAATAGATAGATATAGATGGATGGATGGATGAATAGATGATATAGATGGATGATAGACAGGCAGTTGATAGATGATGAATAGATAGGTAGGTAGATAAAAGATAATAGAACGATGATATAGCTACAGTATATACAATAGATAGGTAGGTAGGTAGATAGGTAGATAGATGATTAGGTAGGTAGGTAGATTTAGATAGATGATTGATAGATTAAGATAGTGTGGATGGATAGATTGGATAGATAGATAGATAGATAGATAGATAGATAGATAGATAGATAGATAGATAGATATACTGTAGATAGATAGATAGATAGATAGATAGATAGATAGATAGATAGATAGATGATATAGATGGATGATAGGCAGTTGATAGATGATGAATATATAGGTAGGTAGATGAAAGATAATACAATGATGATATAGCTATATACAATAGATAGATGATAGGTAGGTAGGTAGATAGGTAGATAGATGATTAGGTAGGTAGGTAGATTTAGATAGATGATTGATAGATTAAGATAGTGTGGATGGATAGATTGGATAGATAGATAGGTAGATAGATAGATAGATAGATAGATAGATAGATAGATAGATAGATAGATAGATAGATAGATAGATAGATACTGTAGGTAGAGATAGATAGATGATATAGATGGATGATAGACAGGCAGTTGATAGATGATGAATATATAGGTAGGTAGATGAAAGATAATACAATGATGATATAGCTGTATACAATAGATAGATGATAGGTAGGTAGGTAGATAGGTAGATAGATGATTAGGTAGGTAGGTAGATTTAGATAGATGATTGATAGATTAAGATAGTGTGGATGGATAGATTGGATAGATAGATAGGTAGATAGATAGATAGATAGATAGATAGATAGATAGATAGATAGATAGATAGATACTGTAGGTAGAGATAGATAGATGATATAGATGGATGATAGACAGGCAGTTGATAGATGATGAATATATAGATAGGTAGATGAAAGATAATACAATGATGATATAGCTATATACAATAGATGATAGGTAGGTAGGTAGGTAGGTAGATAGATGATTAGGTAGGTAGGTAGGTAGATTTAGATGGATGATTGATAGATTAAGATAGTGTGAATGGATAGATTGGAGAGAGAGAGAGAGAGAGAGAGAGAGAGAGAGAGAGAGAGAGAGATGGATGATATAGATGGATGATAGACAGGCAGTTGATAGATGATGGATAGATAGGTAGGTAGATGAAAGATAATAGAATGATAATGATATAGCTATATACAATAGATAGATGATAGGTAGGTAGGTAGGTAGATTAGATCAATCGATACATAAGTGATGGATAGATGAAACTGAGACAGACAACTGATCTCTGCTTTCCCTTTTTTTCCTTTTTCAAAAGGAAGGGCAGGACTTTTGAAAAGTCCATATGGGAAAAAAAAAAAAAAAACCCTGACAGTGTCAACATCATCAGATGACTGAGATTAAAGGTTGGTTAGTTCGATTTCACGACGGGATAATTCTAGCCCATCAAGCCATTAATATCTGACAGCCATTAAGGTGTAAATTTTCTCTCTCTCTTCGGAAGAATAGACGCCAAATCACCCCAGATTTCCTCTCTTAAGAGGACAGTCGCTTTATTACCTAATAGGCGGAGGATGAATGGCTTTAGTTAGGCGCTCAGAGATCTGACTAATAAAAGATATTGTAAAATAGAATAAAACACCCTTTTCACAAACTGAGATGAGTTCGGGATTGACATCAAGGGTTCATAACTCAGATTAATTTATCAGGATATTGGTTTTATGTGATGCCTTCACATAAGTAAGTCCTTAAAACAGTTTGTTGAGAGTTACAACGGCACTGAAAAATGTCAGTTTTTTCACCCTTACGTCCATTGCAGTATCCCCCATGGCCACGTAATCAAAATTCAGATGGCAACCGACTAGTATTTATGACGGACAACTGCAGTGATTCGCTTAACAGCTGTGGCATGAAAAAAGTTGTAAAATGGGGAAAAACTCACTTCACAACTGTCTCGCTTAGTAAAGAGAAATTGAGGGCTCAATTGTGGTCGTAAGTCTGAGTGGTGTGCTGGCCTAGAGGTGGCGCTCTTGCCTCACAATCAAGAGGCTGTGAGGTCGATCCTAGATAGAGGCAGATATTTCTCTCTCTGGGCACATTGAAAATATATCTGCTGAACAAAACTCCGCACTGGTGACAGGAAGAGCATCCGACCAGTAAACACTCAGCTCCATTCAGTTGCCGAGATTCCACCCTGCAAGGGATTACCGGGTCGTTAAAAGAAGAAGAAGAATTGTGGTCGTAAGTCGAGACCTACCTGTTTACTATATGCAGGAAGTTAGGCAGCTTCTCTTACCGCTGGATTTCTGCCACCGTGAAAACCTCTCATTTGAAAAATATCAATTAAGGCATTCTGAAGCGGTGCCATTCGGGGGGGGGCTCCATTCTCCGATTTGTGGCCGACGGACCCCCAAAAGTTCTGCCTCGCTTGATTTATTTCCCAATGAATGATTAGCAGTCCAGAAAAAAGGACTTGAAAGGCAGAACGATATATCAGCTACATTAAATCAGCCACTGAATCCGAAAGCATCGAGGATGCATTGCCAAGGTATTTCTTTAATTAGCCATAAAGTTAATTGGTCAGGCTTTCAGGGGAAGAGAAGGGGGAAAGGAGACTGATCCAGAACGTGGTAAATCTTTAAAAGAAAACCTGCTTCGGGCAAAAATCGTCCTCGAGATTGCAAATACCTTGTTTCCCTGAAAATAAGACATTCCCTGATAATAAGCCCAATCGGGCTTTTGAGCACGTATGTTAAAATAAGCTTCCCCCTGAAAATAAGCCCTCCCCAAAAATATTTAAATGCAGAGCTGGAAATCAGGTAAGACTGCAAGAGGAGCCCCATCTTGCTCCACGCGCCCCAAAATAATAAGACCTCCCCGAAAATAAGGCCAGGCACTTATTTCAGGGTTCAAAAAAATATAAAACAGGGTCTTATTTTCGGGGAAACACGGTATATGGATCTTGCCATATTTACACACTCGCAGAGAAAAGAGCAAAATTGTGCAAAAAGTTACAAGGTTCACTTTATTCCTGGGATCCAGAGGGTAGAGATTGATCCCGGCAAAATTAGAGGCTGCCTGCATTTAGCAACTGTCTCGCACAGCGACCCTTAATAGTGATGGAGATGAAAAAGTTAACTTTGCCACCAGTCCTTTCATTGATGATCTTCGCAGGCCGGCCAAGCAAAGAAAACTTGAAGGATGATGGTAAGCGCAGTTGGGGTTAACAGATTAACAGAGTTGGAAGGGACCTTGTAGGTCATCTAGTCCAACCCCCCACCCAAGCAGGAGACCCTACACCATTTTTGACAGATAGCAGCCCAGTCTCTTCTTGAAAGTGATGAAGCTCCCACAACTTCCGAAAGCAACTTCTGTTCCATCGGTTGATTGTTCTCACTGTCAGAAAATTTCTCCTTATTTCTAGGTTGAATCTCTCCTTGATCAGTTTCCATCCATTATTCCTTGTCTGACCTTCAAGTGCCTTGGAAAATAGTTTGACCCCTTCCTCCTCTCTGTGGTAGCCCGTTAAATATTGGAAGATGCTATCCTGTCTCCCCTGGTCCTTCTCTTCACTAGACTAGCCATGTCCAGTTCCAGCAACCGCTCATCGTAAGTTTTAGCCTCCAGTTCCCTAAATTATGTTTGGGCTTCACTTAGTGACCTCCTCACTGAACGACAAAAGTGGCCAGTCTCTACAGGATGACCTGTAGAAGACACAAAATATTCCCACCAAGATGTACGACGCACTAAGTCATGTTGTTCATACAGTATTATAAAATATAAATAGACCAATGAAGATAAAAATCGTACAAGCTTCTTAGGTTATTACAGAGGAGCGATAAGTGTCTGTCAGTAATGATTATAGATGGAAAACCTATTTGAAGAAGTTATGGTATTCACTGAAGTTTCTGTAGTGACCCAGGCCCAAGTAGGAAAATCAGTTAGTGAAAAAACAAACTTTATTCGAACAGCTGAGAATGACTTCATTCCCAGCGTCTTTCAACTAAATTAAAGCAAATTCCTCCCAACACAAATAACTCAGTCCTATCGCAAACCTTGGTCCAATTAGGCAAACTGCCAAAGGCCTTTCTTGGCAAACGTTCAGAAGTCCCAGATACAAAGAATAAATGGAGCCTGGATAGCTCAGCAGACTAATGCATTGTAATTTAACTCCAGCTGTCTGCTATTAGTAAGTTCAAATCTTGCCAGGCTCAAGGTTGACTCAGCCTTCCATCCTTTCTAAGGTAGGTGAAATGAGGACCCAGATTGTGGGGGCAATAAGCTGACTTTGTATAAATATACAAAAGTATGAAGGCTATTGCTTAATGCATTGTAAGCTGCCCTGAGTCTCCGGAGAAGGGCGGCATATAAATCAAATTAAAAAAAAAAAAATACAAGACGTAGACGAAGAAGAAGCTACCAACGTTGTTTTCCGGCAAAGCTGATCTGTTTTAAGCCTTATGGGAGTGGCCAATCATCTCTTGGCCTTACTCCTGAGTTGTCCTCTCTGCTTTAGCTGCTCCTGCCTTCTGACAGCTCTTCTCATACGTGCACTAGGAACAGGCTCCTCCTGTTCCTCTGCCTCTCTGCTGTCAGCCTCTGGAGGCTCCGAAGTCCGAACATCACTCCCCGATGGCCCTGGCCCCATCTCTGCCTCTGACGCACAGCCCTCATCCGGGCCTTCCCCAGCCTCCAGGACTGGCCCATGTTCTTCCTCAGCCTCATCGCTGTCCGACTCCACTGCCAGCTCCGCAGGCTGCTGGCGGACCACAAGAGTTTCTAGTCCTTATGAACTCTGAAAATAGCTTCCAACAGTGTTGTAGCCAACATCGGTTTCTTAAGTACTAAATTTATTCGCAGAGCTTTTCAGCTTGCAACTAAAAAAATGACTGAATTTGGAGAGGAAAATAAGGAGACAAACCTTTTTTTAAAATTTATTTACACAAGGTTCACATCACAAGGTTTTTGTAAACAAGTTTAAAGGAAGATACTTGATATTTTTTTAAAAATTCTGCTTAAGAATTAAAGAGCAATTCTCAGGATTTTTTTTAAAAAAACAAAAATATAAGCAAAGTTTCTTCCTTCCAGCGACTCTAAAATTCAGTGCAAAGAGTTGGTTAAAAGGGTTGTTGAGTCAAGGTTGTGCATCTGAGACAACTTGGAAAACACGAGCGGATGAGAAATTGAGAACTTTGTTTGCATTTTCATCTCTGTTTTCAACCCATATGTCATTTAAAAACAACTCTGGGAAGGAAGGGAGGGAGGGAGGAAGGAAGAAAGGAATATAGGGAGGGAGGGAAGGGAGGAAGGAGGAAGAGGGAGGAAGGAAGCAAGGAAAGAATATAGGGAGGGAGGAAGGGAGGGAGGGAAGAAGGAAGGAAGGAAGGTAGGGAAGGAAGGTAGGAAAAAAGGAATAAAGGGAAGGAAGGAAGGAAGGAAGGAAGGAGAAAGAGGGAGAAGGAAAAGGAGGGAAGCAAGCAAGAAAAGAATATAGGGAGGAAGGAAGGAATATAGGGAGGGAGGGAGGGAGAGAGGGAAGGAAGGAAGATAAGGAAGATAGGAAAAAAGGAATAGAGGGAGGGAAGGAAGGAAGGAGAAAGAGGGAGAAGGAAGAGGAGGGAAGCAAGCAAGCAAGGAAAGAATATAGGGAGGGAGGGAAGGAGGAAGGAAGGAATATAGGGAAGGAGGAAGGAAGGTAGGAAAAAAGGAATAGAGGGAGGGAGGGAGGGGAGGAAGAAAGAGGGAGGAGGAAGAAATAGAGAGGGAAGGAGGAAGAAAGGGAGGAGGAAGAGGGAAGAGGAAGGAAGCAAGCAAGCAAAGAAATATAGGGAGGGAGGAAGGAAGGAAGGAGGAAGAGGGAGGAGGAAGGAAGGAAGGAAGCAAGCAAGCAAGGAAAGAATATAGGGAGGGAGGGAGGAAGGAAGGAAGGAAGGGTCATGAAAGAGGCAAAATATGATACCAAACCAGTTTCACACTCCCAAATAATTGCTAACATAAAACCAAACCAAACCTTCCCCCAAAACCTACAGTAGCTTAAAAAATATCCTTTGTTGTCGAACTAGACCTCTTCATCGCTTGGACTAAACGACCTATGATCCCCAGCCATAACGCCAGAGCCGTTGGTAGAGCTTTGGAGTCCTACCCTTGTGGACTACCGGTGTCTTCGCGTGTGTGGGGGGGGGGAGAGAGAGAAGGTTCGATGCACAGCAACTCACAAACCTTGACTTGACGTCGGCACCTTTACCTACGAACCTCGGAAAGGCGTCCAGGGGAGAAGCAAATAATTTCCAAGCCAGGATCTCACGTTATCCGTTATGCAGTTCTGTCCGTCCGTCACACTGGAAGGGACGTTGAAATGCTTCTGGGTTCGTTATTTCGGGTTCCAAAGGCGGCTTGAGCAGACGGGTGGAAAGAAGCTTCAGAGAAACCTGGCGACCTCCGATAACGTCTGGCCTACATCACAGGATGCAGCCTGTAAAAGTAGTTTGCTAGCATAAGGCACTCTCTGCTTTAGCAGGGGCGGGGGGTGGTAGTAACAGCAGGGAGGTGGGGGCAACCTAAAAGTCAAAAATCATGCAAGTCAAAAGAAAAATTCCCCTCTGGATGACCGTTTCCTGCTGGGTCAGCCACATCTCCCGATTTCCCCCCCCCCTGACTTCGGTTGTCTTCTGGTTACGGGTCACGTCAAGTCCGTCCGGCGTTCGTCCTCGACTTCTGACGGTCGTATTTGACAGACACGATGAGGAAAAGCAGCAGAGTGACACCCTGGATGACCGCCAGGAGGAAGAAGTAGTAGTTTAAATGGCAACCGTTGATGTTCCCTGCGAGGAAAAAAAAAAAGACGAGATGGAGTCAGCAGCTGAACGGAGAACAGAAATTAAGCAAATGCATTTTTTTTTTTTTTGGTCTGTGGATGGAGACTGGGAAGTTAGGACGTGGCCTAAAAGGGAAAAAAGTACGAATTAAAGCAAAGGTTGGGACTCACCTAAGTAATTGTACAGCTATGAAGAAAAGAAAAGAAAAGAAAAGAAAAGAAAAGAAAAGAAAAGAAAAGAAAAGAGGAGAGGAGAGGAGAGGAGAGGAGAGGAGAGGAGAGGAGAGGAGAGGAGAGGAGAGGAGAGAGAGAGGAGAGGAGAGGAGAGGAGAGGAAGATAGAAAGGAAGGAAGGAAGTGAAGGAAGGAAAGAGAAAGAGATGGGACGGAGAAGAAGGAAAAAAGGGAAGGAAGGAAGGAGGGAAAGGAGGGAGGAAGGGAGGGAGGGAAGAAAGGAAGGAAGGGAAGGAAGGAAATGAAGGGAGGGAGGGAAGGAAGGAAGGAAAGGAGGGAGGAAGGGAGGGAGGGAAGGAAGGAAGGGAAGGAAGGAAGGAAATGAAGGGAGGGAGGGAAGGAAGGAAGGAAAGGAAGGGAGGGAGGGAGGAAAGGAAGGAAAGGAAGGAGGGAGGAAGGGAGGGAAGGAGGGAAGGAAGGAAGGGAAGGAAGGAAAGGAAGGGAGGGAGGGAGGGAAGGAAGGAAAGGAAGGGAGGGAAGGGAGGGAGGGAAGGGAGGAAGGGAGGGAGGGAAGGAAGGAAGGGAGGAAGGGAGGGAGGGAAGGAAGGAAGGAAGGGAGGGAGGGAAGGAAGGAAGGAAAGGGAAGGAAGGAAGGAAATGAAGGGAGGGAGGGAAGGAAGGAAGGAAGGGAAGGAAGGAAGGAAAGGAAGGGAGGGAGGGAGGGAGGAAAGGAAGGAGGGAGGGAGGGAAGGAAGGAAGGAAAGGGAAGGAAGGAAAGGAAGGAGAAAGAGGGAGGGAGGGAGGGAAGAAAGATATTGATTTCCTGACATTTACAGCCAAATCAGACCCCCCTTCAGCCCAATCAAAACGTATTAATTAAGCATTTCCTTTCCTTAAGAAACTATCTGAATTTGGTCAGTTCGCCAGCAATACCCCTGCGTCAACGTGAAGCCTCTTTTCCTTGTAAGCATTAATTCAATTAAACCCATTTTTTTTAATCGGGAGGCGAGAACCGCACCAAAGCTCTTTCACTTGACACTTTAAAAACGGGATATATATATATATATATATTTCCCCTGAAAAGCACAGGGGCTTAAAAAACTACCTTCCCCCCCCCCTTTTTTTTTTATGGGTCAGAGTGTGAATGCCATAAAAATCTTTTTCTCTCGCTCACAAGGCAGAACTAATTTTAATTGTTTTAGAGGAGAATGCTGGCTGGCAATTTCGGGCTCTTGCAGATCCGTGAAGGAGAGGGGATTTGAGCCAACAGCGTGAATGGAGAAGGGATGGAAGAAACCTGATCAATTCATCGGGTTAAATTATTGGTCATCGAGCATTTATAGGGCTGATCTTGCTGAATCAGTTCCTGAGAAGGTCCCGAGAACTTTTATGCTGCTCCCCAAAAGTTCCCCATGTGCTCATTTAGTGAGGTAGAATGCTTCCCACGCTACTACAGTAGTGGCCAAAATTGTGGAAACCTTTTGAGTAAAAGTGTATTTTTGAGGTTTGATGGCTAATAACACCACTTTTTTTCTAGAGTTTCAAGATAATCCTATTCCACTGCTGGAAGAAGAAGAAGAAGGAGAAGGAGAAGGAGAAGGAGAAGGAGAAGGAGAAGGAGAAGGAGAAGGAGAAGGAGAAGGAGAAGGAGAAGGAGAAGGAGAAGGAGAAGAAGAAGGAGAAGGAGAAGAAGAATTTTATTTCTATACCGCCCTTCTCCCGAAGGACTCAGGGCGGTGTACAGCCAATTTAAAAACACAAGACACAACAATGATTAAAAATTAAAATAATTAAATAGATTTGGCTGGTTTAAAACCCCAAAAATTTAAAATACCCCAATTTAAAATCATTATGTTGATAGCCTGGGAAGAGCCCAGACCTTCACCCAATTGAAAATCTAGGGAGCCGACTAAAGAAACTGGTTAGTCAGAAGCAACCCAGCAATAAAACCCAGTTAATCGAAGCTATCATTCAATTTGGTTTCACATGATAACAGCTGCAGAACTCAAAGACTTGGTTCACTCCATGGAAAGACGTTGTAAGGCCGTCATTCATGCTAAACGTTACCCAACTAAGGATTAACTGACACAGTGATCATTTTTGTATATCTCGTTTTTTCTACGTGTTTCACTTGTCTTCTTTATGCTGTAACTGCCATTCTAATAGCAAATCCTTCATAAAGGTTATTGCGTTACATTCTTGATTAAATTCTCTTTCCATTGATATATAATTTTATGGTACTACTAAAAAAAAGTAGTTATTAGCTAGTTTTAGAAAATACAACTTTTCCCAAAAGGTTCCCACAATTTTGGCCACTACTGTAAGTTGGATCTCACTCAGTGTCTTCACCATGAGACGGGTTCTCCAAGATTTCAGAGAATGTGTTTATTATAGGGAGTCCTTGACTTATGACCATGGGAGATAGTGGTTTTCCAAGATTTCAGAGGAGGATATGTTGGAGAATCTTGGGGAACCACTGTCTCCCATGGTTGTAAGTCGGAGGATTCCTTGCAGTAGAGGACTTACAACCATAGGAGATAGTGGTTCTCCAAGATTTCAGAAAAGAATGTGGTTATTACAGGGAATCCTTGACTTATAACCATGGGAGATAGTTGTTTCCCAAAATATCAGAAAAGAAAGTGTTTATAGTTGGTAGCCCTTGATTTATGACCATGGAAGACAGATGTTCTCCAAGATTTCAGAGGAGAATGTGTTTATTTTAGTTTGTCCTTGACTTATGACCTTGGGAGATAGTGGTTCCCCAAGATTTCAGAGGAGAATGTGTTTATTATAGCGAGTCCTTGACTTACGACCATGGGAGATACTGGTTCCTCAAGATTTCAGAGGAGGATATGTTTATTTTATTATTATTCAAATTTCTATACCACCCTTCTCCTTTCGGACTCGGATTCTCATGTTGGAGAATCTTGGGGAACCACTGTCTCCCATGGTTGTAAGTCGGAGGACTCTTTGCAGTACAGGACTTACAACCATGGGAGATAGTGGTTCTCTAAGATTTCAGAAAAGAATGTGGTTATTATAGGGAATCCTTGACTTACGACCAAGGAAGATAGTTGTTTCCCAAAATATCAGAAAAGAAAGTGTTTATAGTGGGTAGCCCTTGACTTATGACCATGGAAGACAATTGTTCTCCAAGATTTCAGAGGAGAATGTGTTTATTATAGCTTATCCTTGACTTATAACCTTGGGAGATAGTGGTTCCCCAAAATTTCAGCGGAGAATGTGTTTATTACAGAAAGTCCTTGACTTTGGGATCAAGCATTTGATCCATAAAAGGGTAAACTTGAAGTTGGTTTTCTGCCTGCATATTTTTTTAAAAAAAGAAAAAATCCAAGCCAATAGAGATAACTGACCCAAATCCGTGTGATTGCTCATCCAACCGATCGATTTGAGGGACACCAACTCCAGGAGTCCCGAGCCCACGAAAGACCCGATTCCAGAAAAAAAGAAGAAGAGGCCCATTATTGCACTTTGCATCGATTTCGGAGCCGCGGAGTAGGCGAATTCCAAACCTGGGAACACAAACACAGACCATGGTTAGTTCACAAGCTAACTTCAACAGAAAGTTAGCTTCTGTTTCTCTGCCTCGAATCTCCCACCGCTTTGTTTCGTTGGGAGTTGCAGTGTAAGGAGCAAAACCTAAATCGCTCTCGGGACGGGTGGTGAAGCAATGGATTTTCCGGTCATTTAAAATTTATTTGCCTTTTTAGATTTGTAAGGTTTTCGACTGCAGCTCAGAATCTGATCAATCCCAATGAAACTCTTGAACACGAGGCAACCGATAATCGGTTTTATTTCTGATCAGAATGCAAAACTGGGTGACCTTTTATCTCCCACCTTAAACAGAACAAGGCAGAGAGAAAAAGAAGCAGAAGCTGCCTCTCAAAAACTTTTTCTCAAACTTTTTGCAGTTTACACAGCTTGCACAGATCGTCACCGTGTTAGAAACGGTAATTTCATAGCCATTAGTTCATGCAAACTTCGTGATTTTATCAGCGCTCTGAAAACAAAGGACCTTAGAAAGGAGGAAAAGAAATACATTTTCTGGCATGTAGCCCAGAGTTTTGTTAGGGGTTGCTATCTCACATAAGATTGCTGAGAATACACATTTTAAGTTACAAGCCAGGCTAACTTGGGAGCCTGGAGCAGCGATCACCAACTGGTGGTCCGTGGACCACTGGTGGCCTACAAGAAAATTTTGGTGGTCCGCAGAAAAATTATTTGCCTTTTTAATCTTGCACTAAATCAGGGGTCCTCAAACTACGGCCCCTGGGACGAATACGTGCAATGAACGTTTGTGTTGCTGCAGAGAGTCTCCCCCTTCGGGGTCTTTTTGTGTGGGTCGGAGGGGGGCAGAAATTCCGACTTGGGGTCTGCTTCGGCCTCCTGGTGTGGGGCTTTGGGCGAAGGCTGGAGGGAAGAGCCGCTGGTGGCGAAGAGCCGGAGTGCCTCGTTCCAGTGGGACTGCATCATGGCCTGGAACTGGCTGACCATCTCAGCCCGCTGAGCCTCCAGGCGCCGGTACCTGGCCTTGCACTCCCACAGGTCTTCCCTCTGCTTGGAAAGCCTATGCTCCTAGTCCTCAGTGAGGTACTTCTGCTGAGCCTCCTTCTCGGTCGGATCCAATTTGAACTGAGCTGTTTTGCCAACTCTTTCTCATGGCGGCTGCTTAGCTCCAATAACTGCTTCCTGTTGGGTTCCTAAGGAGCCCGGGCGGGGAGGCGAGGAGTGGCTGGGAGGGGAGGGGCGAGTAGAGGCTAGCGAGGTGCTCCTCGATGTGAGTGACACCAAGTTGACCACGCCCACCCAGTCACATGACCACCTAGCCACACCCACCCAACTGGTCATTAGGCAGATCATATTAGTGGTCCGCGGGAT
Organism: Pantherophis guttatus; assembly: GCF_059756535.1. NCBI lineage: Eukaryota > Metazoa > Chordata > Lepidosauria > Squamata > Colubridae > Pantherophis > Pantherophis guttatus. Next base: position 12,782,676 of record NC_142079.1, on the reverse strand, counting down.
TTAAAATTATGAATTTAGTGGTCCCTGAGGTCCGAAAGGTTGGGGACCCCTGGCCTGGAGGCTTTATCTATATAGATAGATCATTGGGTCACAATGGAGCGTCTCTCAGCAGCAAGGAATATCAAAAGTTGAGTTAGGTTACACTCTGTACGTGCTCTGATCCTTTCAAATTCATTTGAAATTCATGAGGACCCGGATTGTGGGGGCAATAAGGTGACTTTGTATAAAAAAGAACACCGCTTGGGGGGGCCCCGAAAGCCCTACTAAGCAGGTATATACAAAAGTATGAAGGCTATTGCTTAACGCATTGTAAGCCGCCCCGAGTCTCCGGAGAAGGGCGGCATATAAATCGAACCAATAAATAAATAAATAAATAAATAAATAAATAAATAAATAAATAAATAAATAAATAAATAAATAAATAAATAAATAAATAAATAAATTTGCACTGCAGGTTTTATATACTCTAACTTTATGGTGTTTGTGCCACTGGATAAGGACGCTTTTGGCTTTTGTGCTTGGAACTTTAAAAAGCATGGCAGCCTCTGATGTCAAAAAACAAAGCACCAGGCCCAAAACGCTGCGCAGATTTTTCCAAATTTATTTTCCAAAGCACCAGAGGGCCAGGAGGAGAAACAACGGATGGAAATTCCATCAAGGGGAGAAGAAACCTGGAATTGAGGAGAAACTTCCTGACAGTGAGGACAAGTAACCGGTGGAACAGCTTGCCACCAGAACTTGTAGCGACTTCATCACTGGGGAGGTTTTTTTAAGAAGCGACTGGACAGCCACTTGTCTGAAATGGTTTAGGGTCTCCGGCTTGAGCCGGGGGCTGGGCGAGAAGACCTTCAAGGTCCCTTCCAACTCTATTCTGATTCTTGAGTTGTGGGTGCTCCATCACTGGAGGTTTTCAAGAAGAGATTGGACAGCCATTTGTCATGAATGGTGTAGAGTCTCTCCTGCTTGAGTAGAGGGCTGGACTAGAAGATCTCCAAGTTCCTCTCCTCTCCTCTCCTCTCCTCTCCTCTCCTCTCCTTTCCTACTCTACTCTTTCCATTCCATTCCACACTAATTCCTTCTGCATCTCAAACTTCTGAAAATTCCGCCCCCTCTTGCAGTTACAACTAACAAAGTAGACTTGGGCAGTGATGGGATTTAGCCGGTTCGGGCAAATTGGTTGTTAAATTGCTGGCTGGCCCCTCCCCATCCTGCCCCTTCCAGGAGTCCCCATGTGCCCTGTTTTCGCTCCCAGGAGGCTGCAGGGAGACCTACTATGCCCAAAATGGGGCAGGGGATGGCGCATCTCCCCCCTTCCGCGGCCCCTTTTTGCTCCCAGGGGGGTGCAGGAGGCCGAGTGCTGCCTGTCACACCCCCTGGCCACGCCCACCATGACCACGCCCACCCAGCCAGTCATTAGGGCAGAGAGCCGGTTGTTAAATTATTTGAATCCCACCACTGGACTTGGAGAGTCGTTGATCCATTGACGGCCTCCCAAAACGAGCTCTCTTTTCCAGTCGAAGCCTCTTCAGAACTCAAGAGAGAAGCAAAAAATTCCTAATTTTTCTAAATCCGAATCACCCTGGACAAGAGGAGGCCAAGAACGTGACTTGTTCCCGATTGAATAGGATAAGGAACGGGAAAGTCTTGTTCTCAATCCAGATGTCTCTGGAGGCCTCTCAAGCAAATGGCAAAATTGCCATTTCAAATGTGTCCAGAGGGGGGGGAAAAATAATTCAATGTTAAGAGTGGAAAATAAGGGCAGCCGTTGTACTGAATTTTAATGAAACCTAAATACCAGGAATGCGATTGTTCTTGTGTACCGCTCGCGTTTCAAAATGAGCGACACACAGAGAAAAAGAGACACAAGACTCAAAAGGTTGCACGTTCCTGCTTTAGGGAGATCACCTTTTGCAGATCAGCTGTTTGTTTGTTTGTTTATTTATTTGTACCCGGCTCTCATTGATCTTTACGAGGAACTCAAAAGGGGTGAACATTCCTCTCCTCCTATTTTACCCACAACAACAAACTTGAGTAGTGAGTTGGGCTGAGAGAGATGGACTACTAGCCCAAAGTCACCCACCTGGCTTTCATGCCTAATGTGGAACTAGAATTCTCAGTCTCCTAGTGATGGGCCAAAAACACCCAGCCAGTTTTCATGTCCAAGGCAGGACTAGAACTTCCAGTCACCTGTTCATTGGACCAAAGTCACCCACCTGGCTTTCATGCCTAACGTGGAACTAGAATTCTCAGTCTCCTAGTGATGGGCCAAAAACACCCAGCTAGCTTTCATGTCCAAGGCAGGACTAGAACTTCCAGTCACCTGTTCATTGGACCAAAGTCACCCACCTGGCTTTCATGCCTAACATGGGACCTCAATTCCCAGTCTCCTGGTTTTTGGTCTTAAGTCACCCAGCTGGCTTTCATGCATAGGATGGGACTAGAACTCCCAGTCTCCTGTTCATTGGCCCAAACTCACCCAGCTGGCTTTCATGCCTAAAATGGGACCTCAATTCCCAATCTTTTGGTGTTTAGTCAAGTCACCCAGCTGGCTTTCATGCACAGGATGGGACTAGAACTCCCAGTCTCCTGGTGTTTGGCCTACAGTCACCTAGCTGGCTTTCATGCCTAAAATGGGACTAGAACTCCCAATCTTCTGGTGATTGGCCCAAAGTCATCCAGCTGGCTTTCATGCCTATGGCAGAACTAGAACTCACCATCTCCTGGTGATTGGCTCGAAGTCACTCAGCCAGCTTTCATGCCTAAAACGGAACTAGAACTCACAGACTCCTGCTTTCTAACCGGGACCCTTAACCACTAGACCAAACTGTCCCTCTGAATGTTGGAACTACAGTAGTGGCCAAAATTGTGGAAACCTTTTGGGGAAAAGGGTATTTTTGAAGTTTGATGGCTAATAACACCACTTTTTTTTTTGGAGTTTCAAGATAATTCTATTCCACTGCTGGAATGGCCTGGGAATAGCCCAGACCTTAACCCAATTGAAAATCTATGGAGCCGACTAAAGAAACTTGTTAGTCAGAAGCGACCCAGCAATAAAACCCAGTTAATGGAAGCTATCATTCAATCTTGGTTTCACATTAGAACAGCTGCAGAACTCAAAGACTTGGTTCACTCCGTGAAAAGACATTGTAAGGCCGTCATTCATGCTAAACAGCTGGCCTGCTGTTCCGCCAGGCCAGGCTATCAACATAATATTTTAATTGGGGTATTTTAAATTTTTGGGGTTTTAATCCGGCCAAATTTATTTAATTATTTTAATTTTTAATCATTGTTGTGTCTTGTGTTTTTAAATTGGCTGTACACCGCCCTGAGTCCTTCGGGAGAAGGGCGGTATAGAAATAAAATTATTTATTTTATTTTAAAGGTTACCCAATGAAGGATTAACTGACATGGGGATCATTTTTGTATATCTCATTTTTTCTGTGGGATAATTTTTGTACGTCTCATTTTTTCTACGTGTTTCACTTTTCTTCTTTATGCTGTAGCTGCCATTCTAATAGCAAACCCTTCATAAAAGTTATTGCATGACGTTCTTGATTAAATTATCTTTCCATTGATATATCATTTTAGGGTACTACTCCAGAAAAAAAAAGTGATGTTATTAGCTAGTTTTAGAAAATACACTTTTCCCAAAAGGTTCCCACAATTTGGGCCACTAGCATAGTCTTCACCAGGCATTGATCTGGCATCTTTCTCCCAGGTGCTCCTCTGCAATATTTGGTTTCTAGACTCAAAAAACCCCCAACTCATCCCCGTAAACCTGGAGGCGAGTTTGTCACAGCTAGCAAAAACCCACGAAAAAGGACCCCGGAGAAACCAAGCTATTCAGAATCGGTTGGGACCCCACGGCGAGAACATGGCTATGATTTAATTAGAAGACGAGGCGAAATGAGGGCTCTGCGAAAGAGCGAGAGGCTGGCAGCTTTTTTGTTTTTTTTTTCCTAATGAACCCAAAATGTGTGTGAAACGGAGCAGAAAATGAGATTTTATGGCCCCGCACACACCTCCCGTTTGCAGGTTGCACCAGGAAAGTTGGAAAGGGAGGAGAGGAACAGAGAGAGAAGGAAAATCAATCCCCGGTGATGAGCCTTGATAGTTATGCAACTAGCGAAGAGTCCTGGTCTTGTTTTCTCAAGCCAGGAATTTTCTAAAAATCCACCGAGAACAGCCTAGACCAGAGATCTTCAAACTTGGCAGCTTTAAGAGTTGTGGACTTCAACTCTAGCCACACCTATCCAGCCGGTCATTAGGACAGAGAACCAGTTGTTAAAAAACACCGGGAACCACAAAATCCTTTTGACATATCTCCCTCCCTCCCTCCCCCCTCTCTCCCCCTCTCTCTGTATCTCTCTCTGTCTCTGTCTCTCTCTCTCTCCTCCTCTCTCTGTACCTCTCTCTCTGTCTCTCTCTCTCCTCCTCTCTGTATCTCTCTCCCCCTCTCTCTGTATCTCTCTCTGTCTCTCTCTCTCCCCCTCTCTGTATCTCTCTCCCCCTCTCTCCCCCTCTCTCTGTACCTCTCTCTCTGTCTCTCTCTCTCCTCCTCTCTGTATCTCTCTCCCCCTCTCTCTGTATCTCTGTATCTGTCTCTCTCTCTCTCTCTCCTCCTCTCTGTATCTCTCTCCCCCTCTCCCCCCCTCTCTCTGTACCTCTGTCTCTCTCTCCCCCCCTCTCTCTCCCCCTCTCTCCCCCTCTCTGTATCTCTCTCCCCCTCTCTCTGTATCTCTCTCTCTGTCTCTCTCTCTCCTCCTCCTCTCTGTATCTCTCTCCCCCTCTCTCTGTATCTCTCTCTCTGTCTCTCTCTCTCTCTCTCTCTCTCTCCCCCTCTCTGTATCTCTCTCCCCCTCTCTCCCCCTCTCTCTGTATCTCTGTCTCTCTCTCCCCCCTCTCTCCCCCTCTCTGTATCTCTCTCCCCCTCTCTCTGTATCTCTGTATCTGTCTCTCTGTCTCTCTCTCTCCTCCTCTCTGTATCTCTCTCCCCCTCTCTCTGTACCTGTCTCTCTCTCCCCCCCTCTCTCTCCCCCTCTCTCCCCCTCTCTGTATCTCTCTCCCCCTCTCTCTGTATCTCTCTCTGTATCTCTGTCTCTCTCTCCCCCCCTCTCTCCCCCTCTCTGTATCTCTCTCCCCCTCTCTCTGTATCTCTGTATCTGTCTCTCTGTCTCTCTCTCTCCCCCTCTCTCTGTACCTCTGTCTCTCTCTCCCCCCCTCTCTCTCCCCCTCTCTCCCCCTCTCTGTATCTCTCTCCCCCTCTCTCTGTATCTCTCTCTGTATCTCTGTCTCTCTCTCCCCCCCTCTCTCCCCCTCTCTGTATCTCTCTCCCCCTCTCTCTGTATCTCTGTATCTGGCTGGCGGGGCCAGCCAGTGGTGAGATCATCCGACAGGGAGCCACAGCAGAGAGCCAGATGTGGCTCCGGAGCCACAGGTTGCTGACCCCTGGGTCAGCTAGGGAATTAAATAGACCGAATGAAAGAAGATTAAAGGGGGGGGGCTGTTTTCCTGTCACACAACGCGACATGGCAAACCAACCTGCAATGCTGGCTAAGATTTCACTGATCCCGATCAGAATATACTGAGGGACCTGCCACCAGACGGACATGTCGGCTGCATGGTAGACGGCCGTCCCAATCTTCTGATCAATGGTTTTGGTCTTGACTCTCCTCAGCCGGTCGCTTTCCAATATTCCTGGAAGGGAAAACGCACAGGAAATGACTCGCAATCAGCAACGCCCGTCTGATGTTCAACCGTGCATTTCCGCCACGTTGTCCCAGACCTCACCCGCGTGTACAAAGCATTGCAGTTTTGATTGCATGGTTGCGTCTACCCACGGCGCTCGCCCCGATTGGTCATCCTGTTTCGGATCAACCCGTGCGGTGTAATCCAAACCATCAGAAAGAGAATTAAGATGGGTTTAGACCCATGATGGCGAACCTATGGCACGCGTGCCACAGCTGGCACGCAGAGCCCTTTCTGCGGGTATGCGAGCCGTTGCCTAGCTCAGCTGTACCATGCATGCGTGCGTGCCTCCCGCCAGCCAGCTGATTTTCGGGATGCGTGGGGGGAGTGCATGCAGGAGACTCATGCACATGCACGGGGATCTTGCACGCATCTGTGGCGTGGGCAGAGGGTAATGCGGGGGAGTGTGGCGCCCCCCCCCGTGGCCAGTTTTTAATGGGGGCGGGAGAGTCGCATACGTGTGTGTATGGGGGAAGTTGTGCGTGCATGCACAGAGGGGGTGCATTGCATTATGGGTGCTGACACGTACACGCGCGCTTTCAGCACACGACGAGAAAATTTTTAACCATCACTGGTTTAGACCCCTATAACAGGGTTCCCCAGAGAGTGGTGCGGTGGTCTAGAGGTGGAGCTCTCGCCTCACAATCAGGAGGCTGTGAGTTCGATCCTAGGTAGAGACAGATATTTCTCTCTCTGGGCACGATGAGAATCTATCTGCTGAATATAACTCCACATTGGCAACAGGAAAGGCATCTGGCCAGTAAACACTCAGCTCCATTCAGTTGCCCAGACTCCACCCGCAAGGGATTATGGGGTCATTAAAAGATGATGATGATGATGATGAAGAAGAAGAACAGGGATCCCCAACCTCTGGGCTGCGGCCCACTAGTGCTGGGGTGGATTCTACTTACCTCCGCTACCGGTTCACAACAGGAGCGTGCGCGCGTCTGTTCATGTGCAGATCGTTCATGCTGACGTCCGGGCAGGTGGGCGGAGCCTCCCACTGCTGTTACTACCGGTTCGCAAGAACCGGACTGAACCGGGAGCAATCCACCAATGCACTAGTGGACCGTGAGCTGTTTGCAATCGAGCCGCAGAAACAGCAGGCCAGCACATTTGGGTGAGCTGCATGCACGCATGCACCCCGCTCGCGGAAAGGAAGCTGCACATGCGTGCACACACACAGGCACATGCTAGCTGGACACTTGTGCAGAATTGACCCCTCTGCCCCATCCACCCCCATCCCCATCCCCCGCCGGACCACAAAGCTGGGATGGTTGGGGAACTCCGCCCTATAATGCCCACAGATGTTAAACCACTGGTGAAGATTTCAGGATAACTGGACATTTTGGTTGGCCAAAGCAAAGTGTTCTCCCAACGTTTAGCGACGGCCTCGTTTTGCAACCGTACGAAGTGAACGACGGTGATGAAAACGGTCACGTAACAACCAAGGCTTACACGGATGACCTTCGCAGGTCGGAAGGCTGTAAGTGCAGCCTCAGTTTCACTTAACGACCGCTTCGCTGAATGCCCAAGTCACCGGCCGTTATAGGAGAGCAAACCTAACAGCTAAAGTCGTTAATTAGAGCAACCCCTAGAAATCGAATGGCTATAAAACGTCGTGTTTCTGAGCGGAGATCTAAATCATGACACCGGTGGTATCCATAACCAGTGCCACTCCATAACCCAAAATCCTGGGCCTCACCTGCAGCGAACGCAGAGCACATGACGAAGAACATCCCAAAGGCAATTCTCTTCAGGGAGGAAGGAAGGAGCCCCTTCCTCTTCAAGATGGGATCCACCACTTTGTCTTTGAGGGGGATGAGGATGAGGATCAGCACAGCATCAAACATGGTCAGCCAAGCCGCGGGGAACTATAAAATATAAATATTTTATATATAAATATATAAATATATTATCAATAAAGATATAAATATAAAATAGGATTCCACACTATAAAAAAAAGACGTTGAGACTCTAGAAAGAGTGCAGAGAAGAGCAGCGAAGATGATTAGAGGATTGGAGACTCAAACATATGAAGAACGGTTGCAGGAACTAATACCACTCTATAAATGTCACTGCGTTTTTGTATTTACCAGATGAGCTTTTATTTTTGAACTTTCAGATTTACCGTAGCTTGCCAAGTTCTTATCTCTAAGCTAACTGCGCATGTCCACATTCTTTCACTTTCTTTTATCTCTTTCTTTGTTCTCCGGCCAAGAGAGGTCTGGCCGGGAAAGCTGCCAAGATGTAACTAATTAGATTAGTAAGATGTTTTATTTTCTTTATAACAAATAAATGAGTTTTTTCTTAGAAAATATATCTTCGGGTTTATTTTCTTAAAGTATACTTCAAGGGAAGGTCACGATCCATTCTCTAATCAAGGTGCAATTACCAAAAGCAGAATGGGATTAATTGCCACCCTGACAATAAAGCCTTAGTAAGACCACACCTAGAATCTTGCATCCAGTTTTGGTCACCACACTATAAAAAAGACGTTGAGACTCTAGAAAGAGTGCAGAGAAGAGCAACCAGGATGATTAGGAGACTAGAGGCTAAAAGATATGATGAAACGGTTGCAGGAACTGGGCATGGCTGGTCTAGTGAAGAGAAGGACCAGTGGAGACAGGATAGCATCTTCCAATATTTGAGGGGCTGCCACAGAGAGGAGGAGGGGGTCAAGCTATATTCCAAGGCACCCGAAGGCCAGACAAGGAATAATGGATGGAAACTGATCACAGAGAGATTCAACCTGGAAATAAGGAGGAATTTTCTGACAGTGAGAATAATCAACCAATGGAACAGAAGTTGCCTTTGGATGTTGTGGGAGCTTCATCACTGGAAGCTTTCAAGAAGAGATTGAACTGCCATCTGTCAGAAATGGTGTAGGATCTCCTGCTTGGGCAGGGGGTTGGACTAGATGACCTACAAGGTCCCTTCCAACTCTGTTAATCTGTTAAAAACTGTGGTGGAGAAAGAGAGGAAGGCAACAACCCAAATTCAGCCCTCTAGTCTTCAACAAGGGATCTCCGTTTTTTGCAGATAGCTATCGTGTGGCTCGGTGAGGCACCTCAACCCCATGTCAGCAATGATTAATGTGTGTGAGAGAGCAGAACCTACTATAGCAACAGCACTTAGACTTATATGCTGCTTCACAGTGCTTTACAGCCCTTCTTTAAGCGGTTTACAATGTCAGCCTCTTGCCCCCAACAATCTGGGTCCTCGTTTTACCGACCTCGGAAGGGTGGAAGGCTGAGTCAACCTTGAGCCAGTGAGAATCAAACTCCTAGCTGTAGGCAGAATTAGCCTGCAATACTACATTCTAACCACTGCACAGGAAGGAAGGAAGGAAGGAAGGAAGGAAGGAAGGAAGGAAGGAAGGAAGGAAGGAAGGAAGGAAGGAAGGAAGGAAGGAAGGAAGGAAGGAGCATTTACACCTATATACCGCTTCACAGTGCTTTCCAGCCCTCTCTAAGCGGTTTACAGAGTCAGCATGTTGCCCCCAACAATCTGGGTCCTCATTTTACCCACCTCAGAAGGAGGGAAGGCTGAGTCAACCTTGAGCCGGTCAGGATCGAACTCCAGGCTGTGGGCAGAGTTAGCCTGCAATACTGCCTTCTAAATGCTGCACCACCATGGAAGGAAGGAAGGAAGGAAGGAAGGAAGGAAGGAAGGAAGGGAGGAAGGAAGGAGTATTTACATCTATATACTGCTTCACAGTGCTTTCCAGCCCTCTCTAAGCGGTTTACAGAGTCAGCCTCTTGCCCCCCAACAATCTGGGTCCTCATTTTACCCACCTCAGCAGGACGGAAGGGTGAGTCAACCTTGAGCCTGGTGACATTTGAACTGCCAAATTGCAGTCAGTAGAAGTAGCCTGCAATACTGCATTCTAACCACTGCGCCACCACGGCTCTATTTACAGAACAACAGAATAGCAGACTTGGAAGGGACCTTGGAGGTCTTCTAGTCCAACCCCCAGCACCGGCAGGACACCCTACGCCATTTCGGACCAATGGTTTGTCCAATCTCTTCTTAAAAACCTCCACTGTTGGAGCACACCCACAACTTCTGGAGGCAAGCCGTTCTACTTTGCATTTGTCCCTATGGCTTGGTGGCTTTGGAGAACATCTGCTAAATCCTTGGTGCCGGCCAGCCAACTTCCCAGAAGCTAAAAAGCAAAAATCCTGCCGGCAGAGAAATTAAAATCTCCCCCCTCCCCACTTCCCGCCCATTTCTGACACGCAGAAACTGTAAACTCATTAAGGATCTGTCCTCATCACCCCACAAGCGGAGAAGAATGACAGTTTTACGAGGGATCATAGGTTAAAACATCAGCACGCATGATCCGCACAGCAAAATTGTTCCTAAAATAGTTATTTACACCAACACAGAGCTGGGCTCTGCACTTGCCCTCTCTCTGTTGTCTCCGACCTTCTGCAGATGCCCTGCTCTTCATTAAAATTTCCACCTTGCAAGATTTTGACCTGGGTCAAGCCAACATACCCTTAGCCGCTTGCGGAAGGTTACTCCCTCCTCTGTAATCTCCGGGAAAAGTTCAAGAGGGGAAGGGTGAAAAGTCCCAATTAAACGGGAAAACGGCCAAGATCTCCGACAGGATTTTTTTTTTTTTTGATAACCACAATGACTCTAATCATTAAATATTCATGCCGGATAAAATGCACCAGGAATGCTGAAAATGGGCAAGACGGGGTTAAGGGATAGGTCAACCGACGGAACAGGCATTCCAAATGAATTTGGGGGTGGGGGCTGGAGGGGAAGCGGGCCTCTCCAATTGGAGATATGTTGACCTTCGGTTTTGCGGATTTCCCGGACGCGATGGCTTCAGGATCACAGGCTGACCCGAATGGACATACGGAAAGGCGTTTGGAAACCTTCCTGTTTTTTAAGCACTGCAGCAAAAAACAAAAGTCCATGTCAGCTTTGGAAGCCATATTAGGCCGGAAGCTTCCATGGTGCCACCTTCTTCTCATGTGTGGGAAAAGTAGGAGGGGGGAATTAGTAGAGGGGTTGTCTGTAGACATAATGACATTTTTCCTGTTGGTCAAGGTCAGGGCAATCCTTGAGGAGCACCCAGAGGCTCCAACTGGCGCAGAGTGCGGCCGCGCGGGTGGTAATGCGACATGGCGTTCCCATGTAACACCCCTCCTGCGCGAGCTGCAGTGGCTCCCGGTGGTCTTCCGGGTGCGCTTCAAGGTTTTGGTTACCACCTTTAAAGCGCTCCATGGCTCAGGACCTGGGTACTTGCGGGACCGCCTACTACCACCAATAGCCTCCCACCGGCCGGTACGCTCCCATAGAGAGGGGCTCCTCAGGGTGCCGTCGGCCAAACAATGTCGACTGGCGGCCCCCAGGGGGAGGGCCTTCTCTGTGGGGGCACCTACTATCTGGAACGAGCTCCCCCCAGAGATACGGAGGATCCCGGATCTGCGCACCTTCCACCATGCTCTAAAGACCTTATTATTTCACCAGGCGGGCCTGTCCTAACTTTCTCCCTCTTTTATAAAAGATTTTTAATTTTTTAAATATCTTTTAGCATTTTATATATTCAAATTTTAAAATTGGTTTTAAATAGTTTGGGGTTTTAATTTGTCTGGGCCAAAACTATTTAATTTGATTTTAATTCTGCTTTTAAATTTTGTATGTATGTGTTTTATTGTTTGGCTGTGCACCGTCCTGAGTCCTTCGGGAGTAGGGCGGTATAGAAATCAAATCAAATAAATAAAATAAAATAAATAAATCTGGAGGAGGAGTGGTCGGAGTGCTGTCTCGAGATGGGACGGACGTTGATTGGAGCATGTGATCGTCTGAGGACTGAGGGGATGGTTTTGGGGGTTTTGATTTACTGAGGGAAAACCCGGACCTCTCAGATTCGGGTTTTCCCAGATGTGCCAGTTTACCGATTCTAGTAAATAGAACTTTGAAAAATGCTTGCTTCAGCGTTTTTACTTGGAATTGGGGGGTTTTTCTGGAACGCTGACAGTCCAATTGCTTAAGCTAGTTAGAAAACATAGAACGCAGAGTAAGAGGGTTGGAAGAGACCCTGGTCATGTAGTCCAGGGGTCTCCAACCTTGGCAACTTTACAGACTGGCGGACTTCAACTCCCAGAATTCCCCCGCCGGCGTTGCTTCTGGGAGTTGAAGTCTGCCAGGCTTAAAGTTGCCAAGGTTGGAGACCAGGGGTGAAATCTACTTATCTTCCCTACCGGTTCGGAAGTGTGCACGCCATCCTCACGCCCGATTTTTTACCCTCTGCGCATGAGCAGGCTTTCCCCATGCACAGAGGGTTAAAAACCAGGAAGTAACGATGTCTGAGCAGATGGGCGGAGCCTTGTGCTTCTGCCGCTACAGATTCGCCGAACCACACCTTGCTGCCGCTACAGATTTGCGCGAACTGGACAGAACTGGCAGGATTTCACCACTGTTGGGAGACCCCTGCTCTAGTCCTACCCCTTGCTGAAGCAGGAGATTCTATACCATTCTGGCAAAATGGCTGTCCAACCTCTTGATGAAAACCTTCAGTGTTGGAGCACTTCTGGAGGGAAGTGTCAGAGTATGAATATTCATGGACTGGAATAGGCATAGCAACAGGTCAACCAATGGGGAGGGCTGGACTAGAAGATTCCCAAGGTCCTTTCCAACTCTGTTATCCTGTTTTCACTGTGTGGCTCACCGTGTGGGCATTCGTGGTGCCGTTTGACGTGCTGTTGGAAAATTGTGGAATTCTCAGGTGGAGACTCTGGAGGACGTAGGTGGTCTGCATCTGTGAAGTCAAAAGGATTTATTGTTCATTAGTGTTCTTTACAAAACCCAGAAACAGTTTACAGAGTCAGCATATGGTCCCCAATAATCTGGGTGTCAGCACTTCAAGATGCAGTTACTCTAGTGCTGACATAAGAAGGAGAAGCGGAGGCGTCTGGAAAGGGACGTTTGACTTTTCACCTACTTATTTTCCCTGGAGATAATATCCCCTAGGAGATGGGATGGGAGGGGGGAAATTCCTTTGAGCTGGAGCAGTAGATTAGGGGTAGAGTGACTTGGAAGATGGCCAATGAGTGCAGAGGAGTGGGGAAAGGAAGAGGAGGGTTTTGGGTCAGGAAGTCAGTGTTAGCTACGATGGAGTCGGAGTTAGAATGTCGTGCTTAATAAATGGAAGTTTTTCATCAAAGACTTTGTTTGAAATGCAATTTATTTGAGATGACCTCGAAACTTGACACTGGGTCCATCCTGGGAAGGATGGAAGGCTGAGTCAACCTTGAGCCGGTTCAGAATCGAACTGCTGGCAGTGGGCAGTTTGCCTGCAATGCTGCATTCTAACCACTGTGTACCATGGAAGGAAGATCCTCATTTTAACCACTTCAGAAGGAAGGAAGGCTGAGTCAACCTTGAGCAGGTCAGAATTGAACTGCTGGCAGTGGGCAGAGTTTCTGTGCAATACTGCATTCTAACCATTGCGCCACCATGGCAGAATAGAAATAGAAATAACAGAAACAGAAATAGAAGAAATATAAATAGCCTCTTTCCCCCAGCAATCTGGGTCCTCATTTTACCCATCTCAGAAGGATAGAAGGTTGAGTCAACCTTGAGCCTGGTGAGATTTGAACTGCCGAACTTCAGCTAGCAGTCATCTGAAGAAGCCTGCAGTCCTGCACTCTAACCATTGCACCACCTCGGCTCTTTTCGAACCACAGTTGATCCGCTCACCTGGAAGTAGACTGTCCAGTACGGGATGAGAGCCAAAAAGACGGGGATGATTTTGACCAAGGCCTTGACATCTTCCACTTTGTCTTCTCGGAAAGGGCCCCCGTGGGAGGCCTTGGCCGCTTCAAAAAGGCTGTCCTTGGAAGGCTGATACGGGTGAAGGATCCCTTGGCTGCCCCTTTGAAGAGAAAATGAAAATTTATTCCTTTTCAGCTGCATCACCCAAAGACTTTGGAGCTGGGCTTTTTTTTAAAGGCGGTGGGTGCCAAATATTCAGGGGTGCCAAAGGCGAAGAATCAGTTGACTCAAAGAAGGGGTGGGATGGGGACATACTAGATTGAAGACTGCCTGTTGGTTAGGGTGCACATCAAAAATTGAAATTCTTTCAGATTGAAGGCAGGATTGTTGTTTTTTTCTGGAAAATGTCCAAAGGCTTGCATGAACTTTCTGAAATGCTCTGTATATGATGGGGTGGGGTGGGGTGGAAAGGGAGGGAGGGAGGGAGGAAGGAAAAAAAGAAAGAAGCAAGGAAGGAAGGAAGGAAGGAAGGAAAGGAGAAAGAGGGAAGGAGAAAGGAAGGAGGTAGGGAGGAAGGAAGGAAGAAAGAAGGGGAGGGAGGGAGGGGAAAGTAGGGGGAAGGGGAAGGAAGGAAGGAAGAAAAAGAGGGAAGGAGGAAGAGAGGGAGGGAGGAAGGGAAGGAAAGGAGAAAGAGGGAAGGAGGAAGGGAGGGAGGGAGGGAGGAAGGAAAGGAGAAAGAAGGAAGGAGGGAGGGAGGAAGAAGGGGAAGGAAGGGGAGGGAGGGGAAAGTAGGGGGAAGGGGAAGGAAGGAAGGAAAGGAGGAAGAGGGAAGGAGGAAGGGAGGGAGGGAGGAAGGAAGGAAAGGAAAAGAGGAAGAGGAAAGGAGGAAGAGAGGGAGGGAGGGAGGAAAGGAGAAAGAAGGAAGGAGGGAGGGAGGAAGAGAGGAAGGAAGGAAGGAAGGAAAGGAGAAAGAAGGAAGGAGGGAGGGAGGAAAAAGGGGAAGGAAGGGAAGGGAGGGGAAAGTAGGAGGAAGGGGAAGGAAGGAAGGAAAAAGAGGGAAAGAGGAAGGGAGGAAGGAAGGAAAGGAGAAAGAAGGAAGGAGGGAGGGAGGAAGAGAGGAAGGGAAGGAAGGACAGGAGAAAGAGGGAAGGAGGGAGGGAGGGAGGGAGGAAGGAAAGGAGAAAGAAGGAAGGAGGGAGGGAGGAAGAGAGGAAGGGAAGGAAGGAAAGGAGAAAGGGAGGGAGGAGAGGGAGGGAGGGGTAAAGGAGGAAGGGGAAGGAAGAGAGGAAGGAGAAAGAGGGAGGGCGGGAGGAAAGGGAAGGAAGGGAGGAAGGAAGGAAAAAAGGGGACGGGAAGGGAGAGAAAGTGAAAAAGGGAAGAGAAGAAAAGGGGGTGCTATATTGTAGAGTAACCGCCCATCCAAATTTCAAAGTGCAGTTTTGGGGGCCTTCAAGAACCACAAACGCACATAAGAGACAACAGAGGAGATGGGCAAAAATGCCTATTAGGGACTATTCACTTTCAAGGCCTCCCAAAGCTGCTTTAACAGAGGCCTCCCGGGATTCCCTACGCACAGTCACTCAGGCACTCGTCACTTCCCGCCTGGACTACTGCAATGCTCTCTACATGGGGCTCCCCTTGAGGAGCACCCGGAGGCTCCAACTGGTGCAGAATGCGGCCGCGCGGGGGATTATGGGAGCGAGGGGGCGCTCCCATGTGACACCTCTCCTGCGTGAGCTGCATTGGCTTCCAGAGGTCTTCCCGGTGCGCTTCAAGGTGTTGGTTACCACCTTTAAAGCGCTCCATGGCATAGGACCTGGGTATTTGCGAGACCGCCTTCTGCCGCCGATAGCCTCCCACCGGCCGGTTCGCTCCCACAGAGAGGGCCTCCTCAGGGTGCCGTCAGCCAGGCAATGTCGGCTGGCGACCCCCAGGGGGAGGGCCTTCTCTGTGGCAGCACCTGCCCTCTGGAACGATTTGCCCCCGGAGATAAGAAGGATATCGGATCTCCGGGTCTTTCGCCGTGCCCTGAAAACTCTTCTTTTCCAGCAAGCAGGGCTGGCGTGAACCCCGCCCTCTTTTTTTAGTTTTTAATGGTTATTAATTGTTTAGTTTTAATTTGTTAATGGGTTTTAATTTGCACTGTTTTAATTCGGGCCAAAATATATAATTCTTTTAATTAATTTTAAATTTTGTATTGTTATGTATTTTAGTTTTGGCTGTGCACCGCCCTGAGTCCACTAGGAGAAGGGCGGTATATAAATTGAATAAATAATAATAATAATAATAATAATAATAATAATAATAATAATAATAATAATAATAATAATAATCCCAAGCAACGCAAACTGAATGCACACCCAGACTCTTGTTTTTACACCCACCGAGTCTCTTCGGGTCCAGCCTCCTGGGAATAAGATCCCCCCCCGCCCCCCCAGCCTTCACTTCTACCTACCTAGGGCCGGATAAGCGCTCTGGCTGTTTTCGGTTACAGCAAGAATAAGCCAGGATTCTGAACATGTCGGTGAAGGCGCTGCCGTCCGGCGGCTTGGTGATGAACACGCTCTGGCCACACAGGAAGACCACGAAGGAGACCCCGATGCAAACCGTGGGGATGATGTAGCCGACGGCGAAACTGACGTTCTGCTGGATGTACGCGATGCCTCCCAGGGACAGGATGGCTCCCAAATTGATGCTCCAGTAAAACCAGTTAAAGAAACGCCGTGTGGCTTCTGGACCTCGATCCTTCACCTAAAGATTGTTTTCCCAGGGAGAAGAAAATTCTATGAGAATTTTTTTTTTGCTTTAGTTTCTTGCTTTATACAAACATATACATACATATATACATACATATACATATATATATACATATATACATATATATATACATATATACATATATATATACATATATATATATATATATATATATATATGGAAGAAACAGCTGCGATCACACACATTGCTTCTAGAAGCACGAAGCCGAAAACACCAGCCTGAAGATGACGAATGAGACTTCGTCAAAACGTTGCCAAGACACCTCCAATTTTACGTGGGAGAAAACCTGAATAACCAAAGACCTACATACAAACACCCGCGAAAACCTCAGAATATATATATATATATATATATTGCTCCTGGAAGCACAAAGCCGAGAACACCAGCCTGAAGATGATGAATGAGACTTCGTCGAAACGTCGCCAAGACACTTCCAATTTTACGTGGGAGAAGACCCGAATAACCAAAGACCTACATATATATATATATATATACATACATACATACATACATACATACATACATACATACATACACACACACTAGCTCAGGTGTCAGCAACCTGCGGTTCCAGAGCCGCTTGCAGCTCTTTGGGCCCTCTGCTGTGGCTCCCTATCAGGTGATCTCACCACTGGCTGGCCCTGCCCCTCGCTTCCCAGTCACTCCTTGCCTGGCCTGAGAAGGTAAGGGCGATGGCGGGTGATGGAGAAGTGGCCAGAGCAGAGACAGAGAGATACAGAGAGAGGGAGAGAGAGGGAGGGATGTCAAAAGGGTTTCATGGTTCCCGGTGTTTTTTAACAACCGGTTCTCTGACCTAATGACTGGCTGGGTAGGCGTGGCTGGGGGGAAGGTCATGTGACTGGTGTAAGTGAGTGATGTCGAGTTGGCCACGCCCACCCAGGTTTTGTGGCTCCCGGTGTTTTCTTTTCTGTGGGAAATGGGTCCAAATGGCTCTTCGAGTGTTTAAGGTTGCAGACCCCTATGCTAGCTGATAACCCGGCATTGCCCGGGTATTTATTTATCCCAATCCTGCCTTTGAAGGGATTATCTACATTAGCAGGCACCTCCCCTGACAACTTGCCCTCTTTGCTTGAAGCTGAGGGCCTAGGGTGTTTTTTTTTTTTTTAAGAACCAATCCCCCTTACCAGAGGGAGCCTCCTTGTGGAGTACTGTGAAACCGTTACCATGGCAACTCCACTGTCTGTACAGTAGAAGCCATTTTAAGGCACAACAGGCTGCATCTTAACAGAAGTTGAATCAAAAATGCACACTATCACTGTCAAAAGTACTGTGATTTGACACTATAGATATCATTCATTTCTTTTCATTTCAGTGGCCTAGGCATTCCAGAGTTATGCTGGAACACCCACACACCCTGAGAGGTTAGGGGTGTCTTAACCCCCACAGTATTTTTCCCTAGAGAGTAAGTCATCTGTGTACCAAGATGACTTGGTACATATATGTATACAGAGAGAGGGGTGGGGAGAGAGAGAGAGAGGGAGGGAGGGAGAGAGAGAGAGAGAGGAGCATTTTAATCACAGGGGATCCCACCTGCAGTGGGAACATTTTACAGGCGTCAATTTTATAATACCACAAAAAGAAACCAGAGATATTTCAAGAAGCAAACTTTGAAGGAGCAGGTGCAAATCTTTGCCTCTATAAAAAGCAACCGAGAAATGCAAAATAGAATTCCATTTTTAGTCCGTAGAGAGCAGAGTTTTTCAACCTTGGGCCCT
The DNA here is from genome assembly GCF_059756535.1 of Pantherophis guttatus. Classification (NCBI taxonomy): domain Eukaryota; kingdom Metazoa; phylum Chordata; class Lepidosauria; order Squamata; family Colubridae; genus Pantherophis; species Pantherophis guttatus. Next base: position 12,764,677 of record NC_142079.1, on the reverse strand, counting down.
TTGAGGATGAATGGATTTGCAGCTCCCAGAACTCCCCAGCCAGCCACGGAAAGAGTGAGAAAGAAACTCAAGGAAACCTCACTTTGATTCTATTTGGTATAAGGGGAGGCGGAAGAAAGTTTTGGCAGAGCTTCAAGATTTTATGCTTCTATCCTAGAAGAACAAAATAGCATTCTTGTAACCCAGTGTTTTTCAACCTTGATGGCTTAAAAGACGTGTGGATGTCAACTCCCAGAATTCCCTAGTCAGCTTTTCTGGCTGGGGAATTCTGGGAGCTGAAGTCCACATATCTTAATGTTGCTAAGTTAACAACATTAGAGTTAAACAGCTCTCTTTAATCCACTCAATACAAGTAGTCCTCGAATTACAACCACAACTGAGCCCAAAATGTCTTGCAATGTAAGTGAGTTAAGTGAATTTTGTCCCATTTTATGACCTTTCTTGGCAGTTGTTAAGTGAATCATTGCAGTTTTTAAATTTTGTAACACAGTTGTTAAGCAAATCTGGCTTCCGCTTTGACTTTGCTTCTTTCATTGTATTACATTCTTGATTAAATTATGTTTCCATTGATATATAATTTTATTGGTACTACTCCACCAAAAAAAGTGTTGTTATTAGCTAGTTTTAGAAAACACACTTTTCCCAAAAGGTTTCCACAATTTTGGCCACTATTGTAGCTTTACTAACACATCCTCATCCTTATCTTAACTAGATAAGCAGGGATTGACACCAGACAAACAAACAAGCACGCAGGAAGCACTACCCTAATCAAAGAATCACCAAGGAGAATCACCACCACACCCTAATTGGTGGATCTCCGTGGCTGGCTGAGGAATTCTGGGAGTTGAAGTCCACGTGTCTTAAAGCAGCCGAAGTCGAGAAACATTTGAGAACAGAGAATAAATCACTGTTTTGGGGGTACTGAATGCCCAGCAGCTGTTATAGGGATATATTTATCCACACAAGACACACTCTTGGCCCCAAAGTCCCATTTTTCATGACTCATTGGGGCTGCTGCTCTATGACACAGCTGCGAATGAAAAGCCACTACTGTATCTCGCTCGCTCTCAAAAAAAGGAAGAAAATAAAAAATTCAGAACATTCCTCCTGTGCCAGCTGAATCATCCCGAGACTTGTTTTGCTGTGTTTTTGGTTCAATGATGCCATCCCGGCTTACATGAAGCCAACCTCCTTAACTAACAGGGCTTGTTCGTGGCCTCATTAAAAGGTCCAGTTTCGGTCTGGGAATCTGTGCCAACACAGCTGGATGAAGACCAAGCAGGGCATCATTGCCCTCATTCCTAGCCCTCTTTCTTCTGGTTTGCTTAAAACCCTTCAAAGAAAGGAAGCCCCCTGGGAATTTGGATATCTGTAGCCATCTTTCCCTTTCACAGTGCCCCAGGTTTTAAAATCTAATCTATACTGTATATATAAAAGCGAAATCCACTCACTCATCACAAAATCTCCAGAACGGTAAAGCCTACAAACTTGAAATTTGGCACTTACGTTTCTCTTGGCTTCTAGGTGCTCGCTAAGAAAGGATTTTTCGAAATCATTAGATTTTTATTTATTTTTTTAATTTGATTTATATGCCGCCCTTCTCTGGAGACTCAGGGCGGCTTACAATGCGTTAAGCAATAGCCTTCATACTTTTGTATATTTATACAAAGTCAGCTTATTGCCCCCACAAACTGGGTCCTCATTTCACCTACCTTAGAAAGGATGGAAGGCTGAGTCAACCTTGAGCCTTGGAGAGATTCGAACCAGCAGTAAATTGCAGGCAGCTGTGTTAATAACAGGGTGCGTAGACCACTGTACTATCAAGGCTCTTTTTTATATACAGTATATTAACATGCTCTGATGCTAAGGAGAACGTCTGTTCTATTCCTCCTCCCTACCTGAAAAGAACTCTGTTCCAACTGCCAGTTGCCTCACATTCTGTTACCTCAGTTCAAACTGGCAGACATTCCAGTCCTTCACTCAGGGGTGGTCTGGGGCTCCTTACAGTACTAAACGTCACTACCTCACCAAAATGTCTACGCCTTCCGTCTATGGAACTGCTTCCGAACGAACTCAAGGCGGCGGGAGAGATATTCCCTTATGAGTTTCAATCACCGACCACCACTGAGCCAACAGATTGTGAACCGAATTTCTCCTGCGTCGTGTCCCAGCCCCAACTTACTTCTTACACCGACCTCCTCAGTTCAGACGAATCTGTTCCTTCTACTGTAAAACCAGTTAAAATTAAGGGAGGGAAAATGCAGGAAAAGATTTACAGATGCGATTAGGAAAACCCAAGTAAGGGAAGCTGCAAAAAAAGTAATCCCGTCAAAGTCATCCCGAAGTCAATAGAGAGGCTGTAAAAAAGGATGCATCTAATAACCCCTACGTTAATCAGGCAGCTACCGCTAAATATGCCAACATATTTAGTGCAGGGGCAGATCTACCACAGGGAGTATCATGGCAGGGCCTCAGCAGCAGCCTTCATTTCTCCAGATAGACTTCGTTGGCGATGATGACAATGAGAAGGACATCTCTTATGGAATCTACCCGGGCATTTCTCTGGTTAGTTCAATTTATCATGCCCAATCACATAGTTTCTTAGCGAAGCACAGGTATCCAGCTAGTAAATAAATAAGATTGGGGTGTATAATTTCAGAGGGAAGGTGGCATTTTTATTTATTTATTTATTTTTATATGCCGCCCTTCTCCGAAGACTGAGGGAGGCTTACAATGCGTTAAGCAATAGCCTTCATACTTTTGTATATTTTATGCAAAGTCAGCTTATTGCCCCCACAATCTGGGTCCTCAATTTACCTACCTTAGAAAGGATGGAAGGCTGAGTTAACCTTGAGCCTGGTGAGAATTGAACTCACAGGCAGCTGGATGTTAAATGCTGCCTTAGTAGGAGGCATTAGCCTCCTACGCCACTCAGGCTCCTTGCGTGGCATATTAAACATCTGGACTCCTACATATCAATCCGCCCTTGAAAATCTGGCCCTCGTTAGGATTAAGATCATACGATCATAATCCAGGCACTTGGATTATGCGTTTACTTAGGTTGCTTAGAATAACAAGGTTGGAAGAGGCCTTGAAGGTCTTCTAGTCCAACCCCCTGCTCAAGAAGACCACCTTATACTCCCACCCCATCCCCGGTGGACAAATGTACAATGTTTGCAGTGCGTTGGTGGATCACATGATCCCATCCAGCTTCCAACAAGGAAAGTCCAAAAAAAAAAAGGGGGGGAGGAAGGTGGCAGGTTGTAGTTGCATGTCCCACTTAATGACCATGGTAAAAAAAAGTTGTAAAATGGAGTATGGTCACACAATGCCTCCCTTAATGACCACATGGCTTAATAGCAAGAGCACTTAGATTTAAATACTGTTTCCTAGTGCATCTGGCCCCCAACAATCTGGGTCTTCGTTTTACCAACCTCGGAAGGATGGAAGGCCGAGTCATCCTTGAGTTGGTGAGAATCGAACTGCTTGCAGTCGGCAGAGTTAGTTTGCAATATTGCAGTTTAACCACTGTGCACCATGGATGGATGGATGGATGGATGGAAGGAAGGAAGGAAGGAAGGGAAGGAAAATAGCAATAGGACTTAGACTTATATACCACTTCACAGTGCTTTACAGCCCCTCTCTAAGTGGTTTACAAAATCAGCCTCTTGCCCCCAACAATCTGGGTCCTCATTTTACCCACCTTGGAAGGATGGAAGGCTGAGTCAACCTTGAGCTGGTGAGAATCAAACTGCTTGCAGTCGGCAGAGTTAGCTTGCAATATTGCAGTTTAACCACTGTGCACCATGGATGGATGGATGGATGGATGGATGGATGGATGGAAGGAAGGAAGGAAGGAAGGAAGGAAGGAAGGAAGGAAGGAAGGAAGGAAAATAGCAATAGCCCTTAGACTTATATACCGCTTCACAGTACTTTACAGCCCTTCTCTACGCGGTTTAGAGTCAGCCTTTAGCCCCCAACAATCTGGGTCCTCGTTTTACCAACCTCGGAAAGATGGAAGGCTGAGTCAACCTTGCGCAGGTGAGAATTGAACTGCCAAATTGCTGGCCGCCGGCAGTAGTAACCTGTGGTACTGCATTCTAAACACTGCGCCATCACGGCTCTTAATGATGATTTTTCTGGTCTCTACTGTGGTCGTAAGTCGAGGACCACCTGTTGCTGGGGTCCAAGACAGACTCCCCGCTTTGAGTTCCTGGAGAAATATGCAACAAGCAAATATACAAGGATTCCCTTAACCATAATGAATTAAGAACCGCTCGTGCCCCCGGCGAGATGTAGAAAGATTTTTGGCTTTCTCATCCTTTGCCATTTTTATGTTTCAGATCGGTTTCATTTCCTCGCAGTGATGACAGCTGAATTCAGAACTATGAGAAGTCAGGGTTGTTTCTTTTTACACTCACCATGTGTCAAAGAGAAGAACAGGAAGCAAACTACTAATTTAAAAGAGGAACTTGAAAACAGCTGGGAGAACAATGAAAAAAATCCTCATTTTCAGCACGCTAGGATGAAATCACTGCATTGCTCAAGTCTGCCTATTTGGAATCAGGCGTAAGTGTGTTTTGCGGGTATAATTAAAACAACATCAGGAAAATGAAAAGAGCCCTACATTCATTTTTGAGAGAACAATGAAGGTATGCCTTAACAAACTTTGGTTGATGGCAAGGGTGTCCAATCTTGGCAACTTTAAGCCTTGTGGACTTCAACTCCCAGAATTCCCCAGCCAGCATCCTTTAAGTTGGGTAGACTTCAACTCCCAGAATTCCCCAGCCAGCATGCTTTAAGACAAGTGGACTTCAACTCCCACAATTCCGCAGCCAGCATGCTTTAAGATGGGTGACTTCAACTCCCAGAATTCCCCAGCCAGCATCCTTTAAGATGGGTGGACTTCAACTCCCACAATTCCCCAGCCAACATGCTTTAAGATGAGTGGACTTCAACTCCCAGAATTCCCCAGCCAGCATGCTTTAAGACGAGTGGACTTCAACTCCCAGAATTCCCCAGTCAGCATGCTTTAAGACAAGTGGACTTCAACTCCCAGAATTCCGCAGCCAGCATGTTTTAAGACGAGTGGACTTCAACTCCTAGAATTCCCCAGCCAGCATGCTTTAAGATGGGTGGACTTCAACTCCCAGAATTCCCCAGCCAGCATGCTTTAAAACAGGTGGATTTCAACTCCCAAAATTTTCCAGCTGGTATGTTGGCAGATGTGGTATTCAGCCAGTTCAAATCAGTTCACCCGAACCGGTAGCGAACATCACCCATCCACCCACCCCGGTTCTTTGCCATTTAGGCACGTTTTTGAGGCCGGGCACATGCACAGAAGGCACACGCACCAGCAAAGCACATGCATGGAAGGGCGGGCACAGGTGTGGATGGGGCACATGTGAGCGAAGCGAGAGCGTGCACATGCTCACATTTGCAAACTGGTAGGGAAAGTAAGTAAATACCACGCCTGTATGCTGGCTGGGGAATTTAAGCCCACGGGTCTTGTTTCCAAGGTTGGACATCCCTGGTTTACATCTTAAGCAGGGGTGAAATCCAATTTTTGTCCATACCAGTTCTGTGGGCGTGGCTTGGTGGGCGTGGCAGAGGAAGGATATTGCAAAATCTCCATTCCCACCCCACTCTAGTGGAAAGATACTGCAAAATCCCCATTCCCTCCCCACTCTGGGGCCAGCCAGAGGTGCTATTTGCCAGTTCTCCGAACTACTTAAAATTTCCGCTACCGGTTCTCCAGAACCTGTCGGATTTCACCTCTGATCTTAAGTCAACAGAAGTAGTTGATCGATAGGAATCAGAAATTTGATTTCATCTGTGACTGACTGAATGCCATGGAGTTGACTCTCAGCGACCATATACATAAATGTTCTCCGGAAGGATGTCTTCAAGAATCTCTTCCCATGGTGGCCCTATCATCACTGTAACTTGAGTCCATCCATCTCATCTTCTCCTTCCCTTTCTTTCCACCTTTTCTAGCATCTGAACCTTTCTCCAGAGTTTCTTCGCATAATGTAGGACAATTTGAGCCTGATCATTCACGCCTTGAGTGAGAACTCTAGATTTATCTGCTTGACGAGCTATTGCTTGTCTTGGTTGTTCATGGGCCTTCTCGGCAATCTTCTCTAATCTTCCGAAGTTCAAATGAGTCAATCAATCCTCATTCCTCAAAGTCCAAGTTTCATTTTCGCAGAGACGGATCTTCCAGATGTTGTCGAATTACAAATCCAGAATTCCTTGCTATCAGCCGGCTGACGGGGAAGGCAACATCCGGAGGACCAAACTCACGATAGGCAAGTTGTTGTGTGTGTTTTCTGGAACAAACCTTCCCCTTTTGGTGTCACATGTCTGATTGGTCACAAGGCCACAATTGTGTACATTTCAGGTCAGGGCGATTAGCACAGAGGAAGAATTATATAGAAATTTAGCACAACACAGCGTAGTAAGCAAAAGAGAGAAATTAGCATACTGGGAAGTTTAAGAGGCCAATTTCTTTGTCTCAATAGAACATAAATGTTTTTTATATATATATACTCAGTCGGCTGCCTCTAGGAAATAGTTTGGTACACATTTTTCAGGAAGTCAGTCTCTATTTTTCCCAATCTGGTGCAGGCCAAATGACTACAACTCTCATGATCTGAAACCACAGCTGTTTTAGCCACCCAGAAAGTTACACAGCTTAAACAAGCTGAACGTAAAGTTGTAAACGTATCTCAAAGACATCAGAACTGGGGAAGAAGGATGAGTTTGCAAGAAACAGATGCTAATATCCCCAAAAAGCAGAGCAAGCACATTCAAGGCACATGAACATCTACTATTAACAAGGACAATTTGGTCTAAAGAGCAGCTGAAGATTCCAATTTTAAATCTGGCCTACTCAGAAATATTTCTTAACCCTCCATCGTCCAACCCAAAGTCAAGAGAACAGAAGAAACGGGATCTGTTAAAGGAGATCTCACTCACACGACACCGTTGAAGGACAGAAGAATTGAGAAGAACCTACCAAATATTTCTTTATCTCAGATTTCCTGTGTCTTCCTCTAAAGCAAACAGTAGACTGGCTCAGGTCATTAGTTTATGGCGATAACGTACTTATGTCACGCACAAACTCAAATCAAGCAAGCGTGGGAGCAAAGCCATCTCAACGTTCTTGAGCGAGACATCCATTCACAACACACTTCAAAGGTAGCTTTTCTTCTGGTGTTGCTTAGCTCATTCATGGCCCTTAATTCTTGAATTTTCCCCTTTCTTGGGCCTTTCCTTTCCAAGGTATCTCCCGATATGAAGAGCCTTTCCAACCAACTCTGAGAATCTTCCACCACGCACCCAAATTTGGTGGTGGAGAGTCAAAGAGGAGGAGACAGTTGATAGAAAGGACCATCATGAGGATTAGATATGGGAAGCTAATCTCAAAATCCACAAAGTCACAGATGATGGGAGGAGAACTAAGAAAAAACTCCATCCTCTGAGCGTCACATGCAACAGACCCACAAAACCAAGATATGACAGGAATGAGTTGATGTGGTGGGTCTCACCATTAAAATCAATCACTGCTCATCACTTGAAGGCCAAAAAGCTGCTAACCATCATTTGAGGCCATTGCTGCATTAGCTCAGCATTGTCCACCCCAACCTTCTCATTGCTGCATTAGCTCAGCATTGTCCACCCCAACCTTCTCATTGCTGCATTAGCTCAGCATTGTCCACCCCAACCTTCTTTGAACTGACCGTTGAGGCCAAACCTATGAGTTGATGGGTCCCACCGGATTGGAGAAGGTTGCTATAAACCATTTTCCAGTTGCTTCTGCAGCCAAGTCTGGAAATGGGGAAGATGATCATAGATATCTAGAGTAAAGGTAAAGGTTCCCCTCGCACATATGTGCTAGTCGTTCCCAACTCTAGGGGGCGGTGCTCATCTCTGTTTCAAAGCCGAACAGCCAGCGCTGTCCGAAGACGTCTCCGTGATCATTTGGCCGGCATGACTCAACGCCAAAGGCGCACAGAACGTGGTTACCTTCCCACCAAAGGTGGTCCTTATTTTTCTACTTGCATTTTTTATGTGCTTTCGAACTGCTAGATTGGCAGAAGCTGGGACTAGTCATGGGAGCTCACCCCGATACGCAGCACTAGGGATTCGAACTGCTGAACTGCCGACCTTTCGATCGACAAGCTCAGCGTCTTAGCCACTGAGCCACCACGTCCCTTCATATCCAGAGTAGGAATATTTAGAATAGGAAGACTCTATTAATTAGCTTCCCACCTCCATTCCCCAATTAGTGCAGAAATTCCTTATAAAAGCAAGCCGAGGACGGTCCAACCTCTCATGGAACCTATCTTAAGAAATCACCTGTTTTCCTACTTACCTATGGTATTTTGGCAGGGACCACATCTCCAAGAAGATCTAAACCAACCAACTAAGGACAACAGCAAGGACAAGACGTGGAGCTGTCCAACCTGTTGGCTTGGTCACCCATTTAACAACCCAATCCAAGGCTTTGTTAGGGAAGAAATCAATGAAAGTTACATCACCTGATCAGCTCCGAAGGGGGTGATGTTGGCCTTCACGGAGCCCACACTCAGCCCAACCAACACCAAGCCGCCATAGGTGGCGAAGAGACAGTAACGCGTGTCCCCATGTGATGGGCACGGGGCAGACGTGGTATTGCTCTGCAGAGGCGACGAGCAGTTCTCAATGGGCCACGGATGAAGCTCCCCGCAGAGCCACTGACGGCTAGGAGGGATGGCCATGGCGGGGAAAGCCAGCATGCCCAAGAGGTAGACCGCCATGCTAACCAAGATGGTGGGGAACTTGCCCAATAGTGCGTCGGCCAGCCAGCCCCCAAAAGGGGAGACCAGGTAGGTGATGCCCATGAAGAGGAGAAGGGCCTGGCTGGCTTGGGCGCCTTCCCAGTTGTAAGGAATCCCATTGAGGAAGAGCACCAAGTTCGAGGTGATGCCATAGAAGGCCACCCTCTCCAGCAGCTCCGCTAGAAGCACCGCAGCACACGCCAAGCGCCGTCCATGGAAGACGTTGGCCGGAGGGAAGGAGACGGACGACCGAGCGTTGGGCTCTAAGAGCGGGCTCCTCTCGTTGGACTCAGCCTCTTGCATTGCTGGTTGGCCAACTCCTTACTCAACTTCTCCTGTTGGGTGACCCAACTGAAAAATATCTCCCCCTAACTAACCCTTAAGTCCCCCTCCAATGTCCTCTCCCTTTAGGGACCAAGGAACCTTTGGGGTTCCCCTACTACCTTCACCCAGCTTTGGCACCCTCCTCCTACCCTTCCTCCCTACTACTCCAGGCAACTTCCAAGCGCCTCGGCTGCTCAGATCCCCTCTTAGGAACTAAAGAACGAAGGGGGACGTGACTTCCAAGAGCCGGACTCACCCCGTACCCCGAAACTTTTAAATTAAACTCCCCACTTCTAAACCCAAACTCTTCCCCAAGTGGGATTCGAACCCGTAATCTCCCGGTTTCGGGGGGCTCTTCCGAGCCGGCGCCAGATTCTCTCCTCCCACCCCCCGCCCCACACCTCGCTAGAAAAGCCTGACGCTAGCCGCCGTTCCCGGAGCCTTCTCCCCCTCCCGCCGCCGTTCCCTGCCGGCCGCCGCTTCGCCTTCTTGCTTGGGAATGCCCAGGTTGCTCTCTAAGCCCGCCTCTTTCGGCCCGGGCCGCGCCCGCGGATTGGCTGCCGCGCGCCGTCGCTCACGGGCTTCCCCCGTGATTTGCAAAAAAGAGGCAGTTCTTCCTGCTTTCTCGTTTCGCTTGCAAAAAAATAAACTCAAATTGGAAGCGCGCGTTTAAAGGGGTGCAATTCGGAGTCGGGCCGGATCAGAGGCGGCTTTATTCCATTTTGGAGTGCTTTCCCTTCTCGTTCTTTATTTCTTTGGACTTTATTTTTTTTTTTATTTTTATTTTGGGGTGGGGGGGGTGGATCACCAAGAGAGACTCGACAACAGAGCACGCCCAAAGCGAGTCATGGGGTTTTTGTCACGTGCAACCATGTTGCAATGCTTTAAACTAAGCATGCTTTGGAATAGGGTTGCGTGCGTGTGCTTGGCTCTCTTTTGCACGCACGGGTGTTTATTTCTGTCCGGAGTGATCTGTTTGGGCACACAGATAGCCGGGATGGGGGCAGCTGGGCTTCCACAGCAGCTGCTGTTTGGATAGTCCCCAAATTTCGCAAAGAAGTGAAACTCTGAATGGGACTTTCATTGGTTTCTTGCTGTAGGCGCAGTTTGTTTCTTTGGTATCTGGAATGGGGAAAAGCGGATTGTAAGGATCGCCTCTCCTTCCAACTTAAGAAAGTACGAACTCTTGACACGTAGTTGTTCAAAAGGATTCTTTTATTAAGCAGAAGTGAAAACCATCCACCTAAAGCTCAATCTGAATACCCTTAGGCAAAGCAGTAGGATTAAAAAATAAATAATAAATAAATAAATAAATGATTTTATTTCTATACCGCCCTTCTCCCGAAGGACTCAGGGCGGTGTACAGTCTATTAAAAACACAAGACAAGATCAGTTAAAAAGTTTAAAATTATTAAATGAATTCGGCTCAATTTAAAACCTCAGGAATTTAAAACCCAATTTAAAATTGTTAGGTTGATAGCCCAGCCTGGCGGAACAACAGGGTCTTGAATGCACAACGAAATACCCGGAGGTCGGAGATCTTACGCATTTCCAATAAAGTGGTAGAGACCACTCCCTTTAAGTCAGAATGCAGATTTTAGCCAATACACAAGTGTGAAGATGTTTTCTTTACTATTTCCTTTGAGAACCCGAACAAACATGCATTCACACCACTACCCTTTAAAGTGAGACAACCCACATGGGTATCATATAAATTCCTCCAGGTAAAGGGGATCTCGGGGCTCTTTGGCGCCAGGATATAGGTTGTAAAATATCTGATGACACAGGTCATGCTAGTAAATCGAATCCAGTCTCCCCCTTCCTTCACTTGAATGGCAGTATCACTTTTAGGGATCTGAGACGGATGCGATTTCAAGTTTTTCTAAGGATCCGGATTCCAGCAGGGTTCTACGAATTTGGTAATAATTAAGCAATGCAAATCCAATTGCTTTATGAAAGCCAGCAAGCAATGAATCTCAAACCTAAAAAGGAAGTGAATATATATACACATATGCAAATATACACAGCGCTTAATTGACAAGTTTGGGTAGATAAGGAGAAGTAAGAATGAAATACCAAATGTAGAAATACAGGAAGGAAAAGTACAATAGTAGGTAGTAGAATAAAAATAACATGCAACGCCAGTCAGTAAATAAATCAGAATCTCCAGTAGAAAGAATTGCACCATTCAGAAGTCTGATAACAATTTTTTTTTTCCTGGAATCTGAATCATAGTTATTGTTATTGCGAGATTATGTTTTTCTCCGCACAGATTTTGAGGCACAATCAATCCAGCTTTTTCTACCCTAAGCATTTCCGGTGATGTTGAACTGTCATTCCCATGTTGGCTGGGGATGATAGACTTTGTACTTCACAGCCCCCAAAGCGTTTATCTCTTTGGATTTCTGCTAGCCTAGAGAATTCAAAGCCTTTCTTCCTGAGCCAAGAAGGTTTAGACTTGAGATGTCAGATGATAAAGCCACTTCTTTATATTTCGAGAGATAAGTCGAAAAGATCTTGCTTTAAAATCAGAAACTAGCTGCTTTCTCTCTTCTAGGAGGAGGAGAAAAAAACCCCTCAAATGCAGATAGTGGTGAGACTGAAAGAAATCAGAGTTTTTAAGGAAACTCAACAGTCAACAGATTGACTATCCGGTTTCCAGTTTCTTTCTGACATCTGTCAGTCACAAGAGAGAAAACCCTGCTTGCCTTTGGACAGGAAGTTCATTGACAACTGCAGCTGAAAAATATTGATCATGCTACTGTTATCAATTTAATTTCTGTTCCCACTGCTTAAGTCGGTTTGAGAATAATAAAACGTTTCTGCTGCTAAAGAGACCTGAAAAAGATTGAGAAATTCAGAAACTCTCACCGTCCTGTTCGCTCACATAGGGCCGCTCTCCTCAGGGTTCCGACGGCGAGCCAATGTCACCTTGCTGTGCCCAGGGGTAGGGCATTCTCTGTGGGTGCTCCCACCCTCTGGAATGAATTACCTACTGAGCTCCGGACGGCTCCTGATCTCCACTCCTTCCGTCAGGACTTGAAGACTTGGCTTTTCAAACAAATAGGCTGAGACTGATTCCGGGCTTTATTATTTGCTACTAATTAATTATTTGGATTAAATTATGATTTTATTGTGCTTGTTTCTTAACTTGTGTTTGCCGCCCTGAGTCCTTCGGGAGAATGGCGGCATATAAATACATGTAATAATAAATAAATAACTGTGGATTCTGAGTGTTGAAGTCCACACATCTTAAAACCAGAGAGGCTGAGAAACACTAGGCTATTAAAAAAACATCTCTGCAACCATTTATCTCAATACAATATTTTTTCTTAAGAGACAATAAAGAGCACACAGTAGAATATCATCTACCTAATATAAGGCACTGTTCTTTTGAATTTCTTTGAATTAGATCTCAGACTCATGCACACATTCTACAGTCTATATTACTATCTGTCTCTTCATCCATCCATCATTGTCTGTCTGTCTGTCTGTCTCTCCATTCATTCATCCGTCCATCCATCATCCATCCATCATTGTCTGTCTATGTCTGTCTTTGTCCATCCATCTATCCATCCATCCATCGTCTATCTGTATGTCTCTCTCTCTCCATCATCCATCCATCATTGTGTCTGTCTATGTCTGTCTTTGTCTGTCTATGTCTGTCTTTGTCTGTCTGTCCGTCTCTCCATCCATCCACCCGGATGGACTAGATGACTAGCGGATGGTTGGACTAGATGACCTACAAGGTCCCTTCCAACTCCGTTAATCCGTAATCTGTTAATATTTCCATGCATCCATCCATCATTGTCTGTCTGTCTCTATCTCTCTCTCTATTCGTCATCCATCCATCATTGTCTGTCTTTGTCTGTCTCCATCCATCCATCCATCCATCCGGATGGACTAGATGACTAACGGGGGCTTGGACTAGATGACCTACAAGATCCCTTCCAACTCTGTTAATCTTTAATCTGCTAATATTTCCATCCATCCATTACTGTCTCTATCTCTCTCTCCATTCATCATCCATCCATCATTGTCTGTCTTTGCCTGTCTGTCTGTCCATCTGTCTGTCTCTCCATTCATCCATCCTTCAATCCGGATGGACTAGATGACTAGCGGGGGGTTGGACTAGATGACCTACAAGGTCCCTTCCAACTCTGTTAATCTTTAATCTGTTAATATTTCCATCCATCCATCCATCTATCATTGTCTGTCTCTATCTCTCCATCCATCCCTCATCCATCATTGTCTATCTCTCCATCCATCTCTCCACCTATCTATCTATCTATCTATCTATCTATCTATCTATCTATCTATCTATCTATCTATCTATCTATCTATCTAATCAGATTTGTGTGCCGTTCATCTCGTCTGGAGGCAGCTTACAAACAATAAAAAAACCGGTAAAACATTTTTTAAAAATGACCATGGGAATAAATGGCCACAGTTGAAAACATCAGCGTCCCCTTTAAGCGGAACGGCATGGCCGCCCACCTTGTTGCTTGGGGGTGGGGGCCCTTTCCTTACGGCGGACTGCTGCAGCCGAAGGGAGCGGGACCATAGAGTCGCGGCAAGAGCGGAAGAGGAGCCCCTGGCTTCCGGTGCTTGGAAAAGGAGGGAATGAAGCCGCCAGGGACCTCGCCGGAAGTAGGGCACAGCTGCCGACTCGCCATGCGGCTATTGCTCTTGGCTCCCGGGCGAGCCCAGACGGGCAACGGGACCACCGCCCGGAGGATCCAGTAAGTGCCACCCCCCACTCCATGCAAGGCTTTGCAACCCCCCAGGCTGAAATCAGCCCGGTGCAAATCTATGCAGAGCAATTAAGATGGGGGAGCAGGCGGGAGTCCGTCCGGTGCAGCCGGGCAAGGCTGCAAAGGGCCAAACCTTTGCAGCTGGGCTACACCTGTTGAATTTTTATTTTATTTATTTATTTATATTTAAATTTATATACCGCCCTTCTCCCGAAGGACTCAGGGCGGTGGACAGCCAAAGGTAAAAAAAACATAAAATACAAAATTTAAAAGCAATTTAAAATATATGAAACAATTTGGCCCAACAATTTAAATACCCCCATTTAAAATTAAAATTAAAATTTTTAATGATTGCCCGGTTGTTGTTTAAAAAAAAACTCTTTCGGTGCATCTATGAGAGTTTAATCTGCAATGGGGGAAATCGGGTGGTGGGAATGTAACTTTTTGTGTTTGTTTTGTTATTCTGGCTATATCTGGGTGGCGGTTTTTATACTTTTTTAGGTGGTTATTTTGCCTTCTGGATACTTTGTGTCTTCTGTGTTAGATTTTTAACCTGGATGTCAAACAATGTATATTTGGGTGGGTGTGGCTGTGTAATACACCCATTTTATAGGAGGTGTTTGGATCTTAGCTTGGCCCGCCTGTTGATTCTATGCACAACCTGCAAACATGGTACTCCCTCAAAGTTCAAGAACTTTTGAACTTTGTGGAAGAACGCGTCTGCGCATGTTGCAGGCAGACAAGAAAACGAAAAAGTCAAGGGATTATTGAGCAAATCCTCTTCCCGCACAGCTTCTTGAAAGTCCAGCTTTTACTTCCATAGAGGATCACAAGGAATATCACGGCTTACATGAGAATGGAATTTTTTAAAATATTCCTAGTGGGAAAAAGTTAGATTAGATTGACAGCGTTGGAAGGGACCTTGTAGGTCATCTAGTCCAACCCCATGCCCCCCCCCACGCCCAAGCAGGAGACCCTACACCATTTCTAGGAGATGGCAGTCCAGTCTCTTCTTGAGAGCTTCCAGTGATGAAGCTCCCACAACTTCTGAAGGCAACTTCTGTTCCATTCAATACAGAATAACAGAGTTGGAAGGGACCTTGTAGGTCATCTAGTCCAACCCCCCACCCAAGCAGGAGACCCTACACCATTTATGACAGATGGCATTCCGGTCTCTTCTTGGAAGCTTCCAGTGATGAAGCTCCCACAACTTCTGAAGGCAACTTCTGTTCCATTGGTTGATTGTTCTCACTGTCAGAAAATTCCTCCTTATTTCCAGGTTGAATCTCTCCTTGGTCAGTTTCCATCCGTTATTCCTTGTCTGGCCTTCAGGGGCCTTGGAAAATAGCTTGACCCCCTCCTCTCTGTGGCAGCCCCTCAAATATTGGAAGACTCTTATCCTGTCTCCCCTGGTCCTTCTCTTCACTAGACTAGCCAGGCCCAATTCCTGCAACCGTTCATCGTATGTTTTAGTTCCATTGGTCAATTACAATCCATGCTGGTGGGAAAACGTTTGATGCAATTTCAGGAAAATTCTTTCAGCTGCTAATATCTCTCCTGAGTCTCATTAGGAAATGAGTTTCAAATTGTTGGCAATTTGCAAGCCTATTCCTCTGAGCAAGAATGTAAATCATGATTATTGGTACAGTAGAAAGAAAGAAAAAAATTCTGATTTGTGTTATAGTGGAAATCCTGTTCCCAATTTTGGTTGTACAAGGAAGACTACCTGAAATAGAACTTCATGGCCTTATTTCCCTCGCAGAAATTAATTTTTTATTTTTATTTATTTATTATTATATTTCTATACCACCTTTCTCCCGTAGGACTCAAGGCGGTGTACAGTCATGAAAAATATAGATACACAAACATCATAAAATTGCTAATTAAAATTATTATTATAACAGTAGTCCCTCCCTGTGAGAAGGAACTGGTCGGTGGGAGGCTATTGGTGGCAAAAGATGGTCTCATAGGTACCAGGTCCTAAGCCATGGAGCGCTTTAAAGGTGATGACTAACATAATATAATAATGCTAATATCCTGTCTTTTTTTAAAAAAAATTATTCCGTCTGTTCCTGTTTTCCAAAGAGATCATTTACAAGCTGCTGGGCATTTGTGTATCTTGAAGGACACCTCTGATTATGAGTCCCCGTTGGCAATTTCAACTCTCATCTCTTCGGAGAAATTGGAGGCAGCTCTGGGCATCCATCTCTTTAAAGCTGGAAAACTTCTTCAAGGTAAGATAAGGTCTTTTGGTTACAAAAGGAATGGAAAACAGTGTTGTTGTTTTTTGACAAAAGTCTAAGTTGCTTTTCTAAAACGTGTGGTATAGCGTTGGTAAGTCTGTTATAACCAGGCTGCAATAATATGCATAACCCCTAGGTGGAGGCAGAGACCTAGTTTTCTGTACCACTCTGCTACCCTCTACTGGTTATGTAGATGTTTTGCACTGAGGATCTGTTATTTGGCCTAACCATAGGCCCAAATCTTTTCTATTGACGTGAAATCTCCATTTTAGCAGGAGAATAAGGAATTCAACAGAAGCCATCTGTTGATTGGTCCTCTCCAAAAAAATGCTTTTAATTGGCATTTCAACATCAGTGCAGGGTGGATAAAAATCAATGATTTTTTTAAAAAAATCAAAAAAAAAACAGATTTTTTTTATTTAAATCGGATTTTTTTTATTTAAATCGGATTTTTTTTGATTTTTATCGAATTTATTTTAATAAAAAACTTTTGGGGTAAAAATCTATCGTAAGATAGTTTTCTATTTAAGATACATAAATAATTTAGTTTATTCGGCATGAAATGGAGTTTAGTTATGTAGCATGAGGCTGTATATTCTGCAACACTGGGACTATCAGTGAGTCAACAGTGGGTCAAAGGAGTAGCAGAGATGACAGTTGCTCTTTAAAAATTATGATTTAAATCGAGTTGATTTAAATCAAGCCTTTTTACTAGTGATTTAAATCATGATTTAAATTGTGATTTAAATCAACTCGATTTAAATCAAATCCACCCTGCATCAGTGACTTATTGTTTTCGTGTCTGCCTGCATCCCCCTCCCTCTCCCAACTTGCTGATGTCCAGAGATGCTGGACCATCTGACCAACCTCTCCAGAAAAGCGGACATTGGAGAACAGCTGGTAAAATAGGTCACGAAATTCCTCTGACAGCCAGTTCTTGACAGTTTACCTGATTCCTTTTTAACAAGTGAACTCGTTCTACCTAGAATTTAAAAGCAGCCTTGTTCCTAATTAGCTGCCATCACCGCTGCTGTTTGTTAGCTTAATGGAGTGTAAAACTGCCCAGTTAATTGTTTCTTCCCTTCCCTTCCACTCTTCTAATGCATTTTTTTAAAAGGAGGAGTTTTATAGTTTTGTCAGCATCACTGCTTTTGAGCATCACTGTTGGCAGCAGAGGGATTCTTGATTTGAAAAGGCACAATGCAAACTGCTCTTCTTTGTAACAACAAGGCGGGCAGGATAGAACAGGTTTGAGAGGATGGGTGGCTTCCAGGATGGATTTGATTTAAATCGAGTTATCGTCCAGTCTCCAATCTTCGCTTTGTTGTGAAGGTTGTTGAGAGTGTGGTGGCGCGACAACTACCCCGATACCTGGATGAAGTTGTCTATCTGGATCCGTTCCAGTCGGGCTTCAGGTTGCGATACAGCACAGAAACGGCATTGATCGCATTGGTGGATGATCTCTGGAGGGCTCGGGACAGAGGTTGCTCCTCTATCCTGGTCCTATTAGATCTCTCAGCGGCTTTTGATACCATCGACCATGGTATCTTACTGCACCGGCTGGAGGGGTTAGGAATAGGGGGCACCGTGCTTCGGTGGTTCTCCTCCTTCCTCTCTGACCGTTCGCAGTTTGTGTTGGCAGGGGGGCAGAGATCGACCTCGAGGCACCTTATTTGTGGGGTGCCACAAGGGTCAGTCCTATCACCCCTTCTGTTCAACATTTATGTAAAACCGCTAGGTGAGATCATCCGTGGTTTTGGGGTGAGTGTTCATCAGTATGCTGATGACACACAGCTATACATCTCCACCCCAGACCACCCCAATGATGCCCTTGCTGTGATGTCCCGTTGCCTGGAGGCCGTGCGGATCTGGATGGGGAGAAACAAGCTCAGACTCAACCCCTCCAAGACCGAGTGGCTGTGGCTTCCGGCGTCCCGGTATAGTCAGCTGGTACCATCACTGACAATAGGGGATGAGATCTTGCTCCCCACAGAGAGGGCCCGCAACTTGGGTGTCCTCCTGGATTCACGGTTATCTTTAGAAGATCATTTGACGGCCGTGGCCAGGGGTGCCTTTTCTCAGGTTCGCCTGATCCACCAGTTGCGTCCCTTTCTGGATCGGGACGCCTTGCGCACGGTCACTCATGCCCTAGTTACCTCCCGTATGGACTACTGTAATGCTCTCTACATGGGGCTCCCCTTGAAAAGCACCCGGAGGCTCCAACTGGTCCAGAACGTAGCCGCGCGGGTGATTATGGGCGCAGCTCGTTACGCCCATGTAACACCTCTCCTATGCGAGCTGCACTGGCTCCCGGTGGTCTTCCGGGTGCGATTCAAGGTGTTAGTTATCACCTTTAAAGCGCTCCATGGCTTAGGACCTGGGTACCTACGAGACCGTCTTTTGCCACCAATAGCCTCCCACCGACCAGTTCGTTCTCACAGGGAGGGACTACTCAGGGTACCGTCAGTCAAATTATGTCGACTGGCGACTCCCAGGGGGAGGGCCTTCTCTGTGGGGGCTCCAACCCTTTGGAATGAACTGCCCCCGGAGATACAGAATATCCCTGGTCTCCGTGCTTTCCGCCGTGCCCTCAAGACCCTGATGTTCCAACAGGCGGGGCTAAACATACGAACATGTGAATGATTTTTAAAATATTATCTAATTCTGGGTTTTATTTAATTGACCAAACTAAGTAACAATTTTAATTAGCAATTTTATGATGTTTGTGTGTCTATATTTTTCTTGACTGTACACCGCCTTGAGTCCTACGGGAGAAAGGCGGTATAGAAATATAATAAATAAATAAATAAATAAATTTAAATCACAATTTAAATCACTAGTAAAAAGGCTTGATTTAAATCAACTCGATTTAAATCATCATTTTTAAAGAGCAGCTGTCATCTCTGCTACTCCTTTGACCCACTGTTGACTCACCGATAGTCCCAGTGTTGCAGAATATACAGCCTCATGCTACATAACTAAGCTCCATTTCATGCTGAATAAACTAAATTATTTATGTATCTTAAATAGAAAACTATCTTACGATAGATTTTTACCCCAAAAGTTTTTTATTAAAATAAATTTGATAAAAATAAAAAAAAAATCCGATTTAAATAAAAAAAATCCGATTTAAATAAAAAAAATCCATTTTTTAAATTTTTTTAAAAAAAATGATTGATTTTTATCCACCCTGGTGGCTTCCATTTGGCCAAAAACAATCTGAAAGATTTGGCCAAAAACAATCTGAAAGACGGCTTGTCTTGGATTTCTGTTTGAAAAGACCACTTAATATGACTAAATAGCAAAAGTACTTACTTATATACCACTTGACGGTGCTTTCCAGCCCTCTCTAAGCGGTTTTACCGAGTCGATCTCTTGCCCCCAACAATCTGGGTCCTCATTTTACCCACCTTGGAAGGATGGAAGGCTGAGTCAACTTTGAGTTGGTCAGAATCGAACTGCCAGCTGTGGGCAGTGTTAGCCTGCAATACTATATTCTAACCACTGGTATGGAAAGAAAGGAAGGGAGGGAGGGAGGAAGGAAGGAAGGAAGGAAGGAGAAAAGGAAGAGAAATAGCAATAGCCCTTAGACTTATACTCCTCTTCACAGACATTTTCCAAGTTGGACCAGTTCTCCAGGACATGGGCTCCTACTTTGGGTTGGACTAGAAGACCTCCAAGGTCTCTTCCAGCTTAGGAGTTTAGCCAAAGATTGTTTTTTTTTTTATTGAAAAGTTTTACAGAAAAACAAAAATTTTCTTCCCCCCCATGTTCCCCCCACCCTTTCCCTCCCCTCATCCCACCTTGCCCCCCAGACTTCCCAGAGCAGAATACAAGGTGTTTCATTTAACAATCATAAACTAGATTAACCTACTTATCCTCAGATTACTAACTCCCCCCCTGAAACCTTAACTCCACTATAGATATAGCCAAAGATTGTTTTGAAAAGCAGTGGAAATAGAGAACATGAAAAAACTAGTTTCAGTAGACTGATTAATAGCAATAGCACTTGGACTTATATACTGCTTTACAGCCCTCTCTAAGCAGTTTACAGAGGCAGCCTCTTGCGCCCAACAATCTGGGTCATTTAACCCACCTCGGAAGGATGGAAGGCTGAGCCAACCTTGAGTTGGTCAGGATCGAACTCTTGGCAGTTGGCAGAGTTAGCCTGCAATACTCCTTTCTAACTACTGCACAGGAAGAAAGGGAAGGGAGGAGAAAAGGAAGAGAAATAACACTAGCAATAGTCCTTAGACTTATATTCTGCTTCCCAGTGGTTTACAACCCTCTCCAAGGGGCTTACAGAGTCAGCCTCTTGCCCCACGTGTGCCCCCCCCTCCTGCTCCGTTTTTGCTGGCAGAGGGCTGCAGGAGGCCGTCCCAGCCAAAAACGGAGCTCCGGAGTCTGTTTTTGCTGGCAGAGTGCTCAGGCCACAGGCGCCCCCAACACGAATGATGTCAAGCTGGCCACACCCATCCCGCCCCCGCCCCCCCCGAGGTCAAACACAACCCTGATGCAACCCTCAATGAAGCCGAGTTTGACATTCCTGTTCTAGTGTAACTGTTAAGGATATTCTTGGCTAATAACCGATGTTATGGGTTATTGAGCAGAGTACCCCTTGAGTATGCACATGAAAGCGGCTGAGAGTGAATAACCACAGTTAATATACTGACACACTGAGTTGTGGTAGTCTTTTACTTTTTAGAGAAAAGTAAAGCAAAGTCCAATAACAATCCAAGTCATACACAGATAAGGCGATAGTTAAAATATCAATTCAGGGATATTCCAAGTACAAAGTCTTCTTACCAGTTGTTGTCATTATGCAATAAAACAGTTCTTCTTGAGTTTCAAACGGGAACAAGTTCAGTATTAAAACATTCAATAAATAGTAGAAAGCAACAAGTAGCAATGATCAAACAGTGATCGTACAGAGAGAACAGGTAGAGACTAACAGCAAATAAGCAGATAAAATGGTGTAGTGTCCACAAGCCATGATTCAGGCTTCCGCTTAAGTACATTGGCTACAGAGCTTAGCCAATCAGGATACAGAATGATGCAATACAGTCTTAAAGCAATATAATACCTTTTGACAAACATGTATTGATAGTTTATATATTGCCTGACCAACTAGTTAGACAATAGCCATTTCCTAACAGTAACTCAAGCAGGAGGCCCTATACCATTTTAGATTAGGGGGCTGTCCAGTGTCGTCTTCAAAACCTCCTTGAAGCACCCACAATGTCTGGAGGCCAGCTGTTCCACTGGTTGATTGTTCTCACTGTTAGGAAGTTTCCAGGTTGCTTCTCTCCTTGATTAGTTTCCATCCATCGTTTCTTGTCTTGCCTTCTGGTTCTTTGGAGAATAATTTGTCCCCCTCTTCTTTGTGGCAGCCCCTCAAATACTGGAATACTGCCCTAATGTCCCCCCTAGTCCTTCTTTTCATTAAGCTAGACATACCCATTTTCTTCAAACATTCTTCATGTGTTTTAGTCTCTTTGGAAGGGTTTCAACCAACACTGATCCCAGAGTTAAGTTAGGTTGACCAAGGGGAATCATTTGTGCCACTGGATTAAGAAGAACTGTTGAAATTCTCCATTTTTCAGGAAGTCCCATTCCTTTTGGCATTATCTTTGGAGGCACGGATGTTAATGAAGATGCCAAAATTGAGGAGAAGGCCAAAATTATGGAGAAGGTGTTGGATGAAGCCAGGTAAAGAAATGTTCTCTTACTCCTCCTTATTGTCACACCCTGAATCAATCGACATCTATTTGGATCTTTGTCCCAAAATTGTTTTGTTTTTTTTTGTTCAAAAGGCCACAGGACTTTCTCGGTGTTTTCTTTGAAAGCTTTTTGCTGCTCATCCAAGAAGCTTCTTCAGTTCTTGGATGAGAAGCGAAACTAAGGATGTCCAGTGCCTTTTTGGAAAAGCACCTTCGATATAACCGTGATCTGGATGATTGAGAATCTCCATAGATGGGAGAAATTATGGAATAAAAATTATAAACTGACAATGTCTGTATCCTATAAAGAAAATATGTATAAAATGTTCTATAGGTGGCATTTGCCACCAGCAAGACTGGCTAAGATGTTTCCCAATACCAATAATATGCTGGAAATGCAAACAACAAAGAGGAACATACTACCACATGTGGTGGATATGCCCCAAGGCAAAACAGTATTGGAGTAAAATTAGATTACACTTAGAAGAGATAACCAAATAACATATAGAGATGAAGCCAGAAATATTTTTATTAGGAATACTCCCAGGGTCTTATAAAAAAAACAACAATATTTAATTATTCATATTATCACAGCAGCAAGAATAATATACATATAAAATTGGAAAAACAATAATATACCAACCAAAGATAATTTGATTAGAAATGTTTTGGAATGTACAGAAATGGACAAACTTACAAAGGAGATACAAGAAAAAGAGGAAACAGAATATTATATAGTATGGGAGAAATTGTATGAATGGTTAGAGGAGAGAGATAAAAGGCAAGGAAAGATCAAATAAGGAAGATATAGGAGTAGAAATGTAATAACAAATAAGAGGAAACAGAAAAAATGCAGATTGTAGAAATGAAATTGTGTACGCTGTTATTTATGTATGTATCAGAGGTGGGTTTCAGCAGGTTCTGACCAGTTCTGGGGAACCGGTAATGGAAATTTTGAGTAGTTATGAGAACCGGTAGTAAAAATTCTGACTGGCCCCGCCCCCATCTATTCTCTGCCTCCCAGCTGATTGGGAGGAAATGGGGATTTTGCAATAACCTTCCCCTGGAGGGGTGGGAATGGAGATTTTACAGTATCCTTCCCCTGCCACACCCACCAAGCCATGCCCACCACACCACGCCACGCCCACAAAGCCACGCCCACAGAACCGGTAGTAAACATTTTTGAAACCCAACACTGGTATATATGTAAATAAATCAATATTAGAATTATACGTATAAAGGATACATTGAAATAAAGGAGAAGAAATGGATAAGTAAGAAATGTTTTACCAATGCGAAATTGTTGGAAAGAAAAAATTGTTAAAGATCCTTTTTTGTTTTTTAAAAAATGTTTAATAAAAAGTTTTTTTTAAAAAAGAGAGAGAATCTCCATAGAGTGTTTGGACCTTCCTTAGGCTGGGGCAAAGGATCTGTAAGTCAACCTTCTTCAAGACTTCATCTTGGAAAGTCTTCAACTCTGGACATTTGGGTGGTGGAATCCTAAGATTCAGAGCCCGTTTTGTCAAAGGCCCCGTTTTGGGGAACCTCTCTGGATGAGACCCCAATTGCTAAATAGGATCCCGTTTGCTGTGAACACAAAGGTTGTGAGTTAGAGTGTGCTTTTTAGTCCATCACGTTCAGAAGTACTTTCTTCTCCATGTCTCTAGGTTTGCTGTGTCCTTCACCGAAGCCATGAAAGAAGCAGCTGCAACGTATTGGGTAGGTGAGGCTTGGGGCTGGACAGAGTTTTTATTTTGTGTCTCTTTTTTTAATTGGCTTCCCTTTGCCTTTGAACCTTTTTTGGTTTTGAGCTTGAAGTTCTTCTGCAAGGATTTTGCTCACCAGGCTTAAGTCATGCCAATTTTTTTTTTTTTTAATTTGATTTATATGCCGCCCTTCTCTGGAGACTCAGGGCAGCTTACAATGCGCTAAGCAATAGCCTTCATACTTTTTGTATATTTATACAAAGTCAGTTTATTGCCCCCACAAACTGGGTCCTCATTTCACCTACCTTAGAAAGGATGGAAGGCTGAGTCAACCTTGAGCCTTGGTGAGATTCGAACCTGCAGTAATTGCAGGCAGCTGGTCTTAATAATCAGCTTAATAACAGGGTGCCTTAAACCCCTGTACTACCAAGGCTCTGCCAATCCTCCTCCTCCTCCTCCTCCAGGACCTTCAGTAGTAAAAACATATTTAACATTCATGTGAAAAGACAGATTGATCAGCTTTGAAGCTACATCTCTTCCTCCTCCTCTTCCTCTTGATCTTCATCCTCATTGTCAATGAAAAAATATCTCTTCCTCCTCCTCCTTTTCTTCTCCATTAACACTAGTACAAATTTGAGTGGGGAACACTTTTCCTCCTCCCTTCTGCTTGCTTCTCCTCTTCCTCATCCTCATTGGGGACCTTCAAAGATAACAACAGATTTGATATTCATGTGAAAAGAAAGAAATTGATCAGACACCCTTCTTCTTCTTCTTCTTCTTCTTCTTCTTCTTCTTCTTCTTCTTCTTCTTCTTCTTCTTCTTCTTCTTCTTCTTCTTCTTCTTCTCCTCCTCCTCCTCCTCCTCCTCCTCCTCCTCCTCCTCTCCCTCCTCCCCCTCCTCCTCCTTCTCTTCTCCTCCTCCTCCTCTTCTTCTTCTCCTTTTCCTTTTCCTTCTCCTCCTCCTCCTCCTCCTGCAAGATATCTCTTCCTCCTTCTTTCTCCTCTTCTCTATCAACACATCAACTTGAATGGGAAACAGCTTTCCTCCTCCTCTTCTTTTTCTCCTTCTCCTCCTCCACCTCCTTTTCTCCTCCTCCTCCTCCATCTCTTCTCCTCCTCTTCTCCTCCTCCACTTCTTCTCCTCCTCCTTCTGTTCTCCTCCTCCTCCTTTTCTCCTCCTCCTCCTCCACTTCTCCACCTCCACTTCTCCTCCTCCTCCTTCTCTTCTTCCCCTCCTCCACTTCTCCTCCTCCTCCTCTTCTTCTCCTTTTCCTCCTCCTCTTCTTCTTTTCCTTCTCCTCCTCCTCCACCTCTTCTTCTCCTTCTCCTCCTCCTCCTGCAAGATATCTCTTCCTCCTTCTCTCTCCTCTATCAACTTGAATGGGAAACAGCTTTCCTCCTCCTCTTCTTCTTTTCCTTCTCCTCCTCCTCCACCTCTTCTTCTCCTTCTCCTCCTGCAAAATATCTCTTCCTCCTTCTCTCTCCTCTTCTTCTCTATCAACTTGAATGGGAAACAGCTTTCCTCCTCTTTTTTTTCTCCTCCTCCTCCTCCAAGATATCTCTTCCTCCTTCTCTCCTCCTCCTTATCAACACATCAACTTGAATGGGGAACAGCCTTCCTTTCCTCCCTCCTCCCCCTCCCTCCTGGTCCCTCTGGCTCTCACCTTTCTCCTCTTGGCAAACCATGGACCAACTTTCTGCAAACCTCATTTTATCCATTTTTGTGCTCACTCTGTACACGCGCACCCAACGGCTCTCGGCCGTTGTACTTCCCCTTCCCCGACAAATCAGCCTCCCAACCTTGCAGAGTTCAGATTGCAACGACAGTCAAACCATCTGCCATTCCGAAGTCCGCTTTTTAGAAACAGGTGGGCGCAAGCAGCCTGCTAATTTTGGGGGCTTACCTGTGCATTGGCAAACCAAGGTTAAGAGCTGCTGGGAACTTGGATCTGCAACCTGAACGAAGCTAGAAACACAAGGCTTGAGGCTGCGGGAGCTAATTTAGGCTTCTGTCTGGCTTGAAAGCGGTATTTTGCAGGCCTACCATGAAAAGACAGATTTGGTTCAGCAGTGCTGGAGACGGTAGGAGAATGGCTTTTTACGTAAATACAGTATTTGATAGCAATCACAGACAGGGCTTTAATTTATTTTGATACCTTCAAAAAGAAATACTCTAGATAAGTGCCCTCTTCTGCTATGATTCTCTGCCTTGAAAGCAAATTAAGCCTCTTTTGTGGGCAATCTTTCCCCCCCCCGGTCTCTCCGAATGGCAGCCTTCATTAACTGTTCTTGTTCCTTTTTTTCTTCCTTTTGATTTTTCTTTTTAAACCTCCGTAATGATGACAGTGGGGGTTTGTCATTTGCCCAGGAAGACAAATAAGTCTAATAAATGGTAGAAAAATAGTGCGGGAAAATGACTATCTCTCTCTCTTTTTCTTTCTGTCTCTTTCATTATCTTTCTTTCTCTCTCCTTCTCTCTCTCTTTCTCTGTCTCTTTCTCTCTTACTCTTTCTGTCTCTTTCATTATCTTTCTTTCTCTCTTTCTCCTCTCTCTCTTCTCTCTCTTTTTCTTTCTTTCTTTCTCATTCTCTTTCTTTCTCGCTTACTCTTTCTGTCTCTTTCATTATCTTTCTTTCTCTCTCTCTCCTCCTTCTCTGTCTCTCTCTCTTTCTCTGTCTCTTTCTCTCTTTCTCTCTTACTCTTTCTGTCTCTTTCATTCTTTCTTTCTTTCTCCTCTCTCTCCTCTCTCTCTTTTTCTTTCTTTCTCTCTCATTCTCTTTCTTTCTCGCTTACTCTTTCTGTCTCTTTCATTATCTTTCTTTCTCTCTCTCTCCTCCTTCTCTGTCTGTCTCTTTCTCTCTGTGTCTCTCTCTCTCTCTCTGTGTGTCTCTCTTCTGTCTCTCTCTCTCTCTTCTTTCTCTCTCCTCTCTTTCTCTCTCTCCCTCTCTTTCTCTCTTCTTTCTCTCTCTTCTTTCTCTCTTTCTCTCTCCTCTCTCTCTGCTTTTCTGTCTCTTTCTCTCTCTCCCTTAAAAATCCGCTTTGCTAAAAACCTGATAATTGTATCAAGTTACAGAAATTGATTGCTGCTTACCACAAATATTGATTGAAGCTCATTGAAGGCTGCCGGCTCTGATTAGCTTCTGACGTCACCTGACAAGCTGCTTTTTAAAAAGGGTAATTTTAACCAGAAATCTAGGCAGCTTCACCTTCTTGGCTGTGTCTTTAGACTGCCCAGTTTTTAAAGCCAGCATTGAGATCTTTATTTATTCCTTCCATCCCTTGAATATATTTCTGAATGGCCTGCATAGGATCAAAGCCCAAAATGACCCAAAATGACCCGGAAAAACAGATAATCCTTGACTTACAATCATTCCTTTTGTGACTGTCCAAAGTTAACAACAGCACTGAAAAAATGGGTTGTAGAACCATTTTCCACACTTAGCACCATCGGAGAATCCGATGGTCATGTGATCAAAATTCAGACGCTCGGCAACCGACTCGTATTTATGACGGTTGCCGTATCCTCAGATCATGTGATCCCCTTATGCGACTTTCTAGCCAGCAAAGTCAATGGGGAACCCTGATTCACTTAACAACGATGTTACTAACAACTATTTAGAATAGACTAGAATGACAGATTTGGAAGGGACCTTGGAGGTCTTCTAGTCCAACCCCCTGCTTGGACAGGAAACCCTGATATCCTTGGATAACCATTTGTCTGAAATGATATAGGAGAGTGATGGCTAACCTTTTTGCTGTCGCGTGCCAAAAGCGGGAGGAGCGCGGGGGGGGGGGGGTTTCACGCGTGCGCGTGGCCACACCCATAATTCAATGCCCCTCCGCGCCCTGTGCATGCGCATGACCCCCATGCTCCCCCACACATGCGCACACAACACCCCCCACACACACCCCATTTTGGGCCTAGCAGGCCTCCCTGAAGCCTCCGGAGGCCGGAAATGGCCTGTTTCCAGACTTCCGGTAGGCCCGTTTTTTGCCCTCCCCAGGCTCCAGAGGCTTTCCTGGAGCCTGGGGAGGGCGAAAACAGCCCCCCTGCCCCCCCAGGTAAGGATGCCACTTACCTGGCATCCAAAAAGGGGCTGCGTGGAGACTCCTGGGTGGGGAGGGGCTGTGTGGACGGGGCCAGCCGAAAGGTAGCTGGCCAGCGCAGGCATGCGCACTGGAGCTGAGCTAGGGCAACAGCTCGCGTACCCACAGATATGGCTCCACATGCCATCTGTGGCATACGTGCCATACATTCGTCATCATTTATTTATTTATTTATTGGTTCGATTTATATGCCGCCCTTCTCCGGAGACTCAGGGCGGCTTACAATGCGTTAAGCAATAGCCTTCATACTTTTGTATATACCTGCTTAGTAGGGCTTTCGGCCCCCTCCCTAAGCGGTGTTTTTTTTTATACAAAGTCAGCTTATTGCCCCCCACAATCCGGGTCCTCATTTTACCTACCTCGGAAGGATGGAAGGCTGAGTCAACCTTGAGCCTGGTGAGATTTGAACTCGCAGTAATTGCAGGCAGCTGGCAGCTAAGTGCTACTTAACAGCACTTCAGTACATGCACCTCCAAGGCTCCTCTTGGGTATAGGATTTCAGGTTTCGAGGTCGTCTCAAATAAATCGCATTTCAAACAAAGTCTTTGATGAAAAACTTCCATTTATTAAGCACGACATTCTAACTCCAACTCCATTGCAGCCAACACTGACTTCCTGACCCAAAACCCTCCCTTTCCTTTCCCCACTCCTCTGCACTCATTGGCCATCTTCCAAGTCATTCTACCCCTAATCTACTGCTCCAGCTCAAAGGAATTTCCCCCCTCCCATCTCATCTCCTAGGGGATATTATCTCCAGGGAAAATAAGTAGGTGAAAAGTCAAGCATCCCTTTCCAGACGCCTCCGCTTCTCCTTCTTATGTCAGCACTAGAGTAAATGCAGCTTGAAGTGCTGACATCCTAAACAGGAGATTAGACTAGAAAACGGTAGTGATTCATTTAACAACAGTGGCAAGAAAGGTCATAAAATGGGGGCAAACCTCACTTAACAAAGGTCTCAGCAACAGAAATTACCTGGGGCTCAATTACCTATGTGTTTCTAAGATGGCCTGCGTAAAATAAAAACTTCACGAGGATCCAAAATGAAAAGAAGAGAACCATTTTTTTTTTAAAAAAAAAATAGAATAATTTCACCAGGAGGCCTTTCTTGTTTGATCGGCCAAAAAAAAAAAAAAAAAAGTGATCGTAAATAATGATTGTGTTTTAGTCCCTTGCATATTGATCGATCAATCAATATTAAAAATTGGTGGGCCTTTACGGGAAATGGCCCTGCTACTTAAAATAGAATAAGCTGGAAGGCACCTTGGAGGTCTTCTAGTCCAGCCCCCTGAAACTATTTGAGACAAGTGACCATTTAGTCTCTTCTTAAAAACCTCCAGTGATGGAGCGCCCACGATTTCTGGTGGCAAGCTGTTCCATTGGTTAATTGTCTTCACTGTTAGGAAGTTTCTCTTCAATTCCAGGTTGCTTCTCTCTTTGGTTAATTTCCATCCGTTGTTTCTTGTCTTGCCCTTTGGTACTTTGGAAAATAATTTGACCCCCCTCTTCTTAGTGGCAGCCCCTCAAATACTGGAATACTGCTATCATGTCACCCCTAATTCTTCTTTTCTTTAGACTAGCCAGACCCAAATCCTGCAGCCGTTCTTCCTATGGTTTAGTCTCCAGGCCTTTGATCATCTTAGTTGCTCTTCTCAGAACTTTTTCCAAAGTCTGTTGTTAGTTGCAAAGTCGTGTCCAACCCATTGTGACCCCATGGACAACGTTCCTCCAGGCCTTCCTGTCCTCTACCATCCTCTGGAGTCCATTAAAACTCACCCCTATTGCTTCAGTGACTCCATCCAGCCACCTCGTTCTCTGCCGTCCCCTTCTTCTTCTTTTGCCCTCCATCGTTCCCAGCATTAGGCTCTTCTCCAGGGAGTCCTTCCTTCTCATTAGGTGGCCAAAGTATTTGAGTTTCCTCTTCAGGATCTGGCCTTCTAAAGAGCAGTCAGGGTTGATCTCCTCTAGGACCGACCGGTTTGATCGCCTTGCAATCCAAGGGACTTTCAGGAGTCCCTTGGAACGGTCGATCGATCTATTTATTGTTGTTATTAGTTGCGAAGTCATTTTCGACCCATCGCGACTCCATGGACAACGTTCCTCCAGGCCTTCCTGTCCTCTACCATCCTCTGGAGTCCATTAAAACTCACCCCTATTGCTTCAGTGACTCCATCCAGCCACCTCGTTCTCTGCCGTCCCCTTCTTCTTCTTTTGCCCTCCATCGTTCCCAGCATTAGGCTCTTCTCCAGGGAGTCCTTCCTCCTCATTAGGTGGCCAAAGGATTTGAGCTTCCTCTTCAGGATCTGGCCTTCTAAAGAGCAGCCAGGGTTGATCTCCTCTAGGACTGACCGGTTTGATCGCCTTGCAGCCCAAGGGACTCGCAGGAGGCTTCTCCAGCACCAGAGTTCAAAGGCCTCCATTCTTTGGCCTTCTCAGCCTTTCTTATGGTCCAACTTTCACAGCCATATATTACAACTGGGAAAACCATTGCCTTGACTATACACACTTTCCAAAGTGTACTTGTGTCTAATTATTTTCCACCTGCCTGAATGGAGTGACTTTATACAGATGATACCTTCCTTTTAAGAGGGGCGACTGGGGGGGCAAGGGATCCTGATGAATTGAGGGGAGCAATCAGGATGTATCTTGCAGAGAAAAGAATCTTGTTCATTCGTTTTTGTTTGCCTCTCTTTGCACACATTTAGTATAGCAATCTTTGAAATGTGAACTGTTTTGCAAAAGATTGCCTTGCCCCTTTGGTTACAGGGATTAACCTGTTTTCTCCTGTGTTTTTTGTTTGTTTGTTGTTGTTTGTTTTTATTATTATTAATTTGCAAAGCCTCAAAGCAGGAACAAAATCTGTGTCCAGGCTCAAGGTAAGTATTTTTCAAAATCTTCTTTCTGCCCCCTTGGAGAACTGTTTTCCTATTTCTGTCTTTCTCCCAAATGAGAACCGACCACCTGCTGTCTCTTGAAGCCTCTTATGAGGTTTGTTTGGTTTTGGTTTTTTTTTTTTGCGTTAAAAACAAGAAGAAAATGAACTTGCGATCTCTGGAGGATTAGGTAGAAAGGATCAGAGAAAGAAGAATCATAGGATGTAACTTTGGAGAGAGGTTAAAATACATTTGTACTTTTAACAGCTGTGAAGAATATTAGAAGCCACTTCTTTCTTTCTCTTTCTTCTTCTTTTCTTTCTTTCTTTCTTTCTTTCTTTCTTTCTTTCTTTCTTTCTTTCTTTCTCTTTCTCTTTCTTCCTTCCTTTCTCTTCCTTTCTGTCTTTCTTTCTTTCTTTCTTCTCTTTCCCCATTCCCTTCCTTCCTTCCTTTTTCTTTATCCATCTTTCTTTCTTTCTTTCTTTCTTTCTTTCTTTCTTTCCCCACTCCCTTCCTTCTTTCCTTTTTCTTTATTCTTCCTTCCTTTTTTCTTTTTCATTCATTCATTCATTCATTCATTCATTCATTCATTCATTCATTCTTCTCTTTTATCATTCACTCCCTTCCTTCCTTCCTTTTTCTTTATCTTTCCTTTTCTTCCTTCCTTCCTTCCTTCCTTTCTTTCTTTCTTTCTTTCTTTCTTTCTTTCTTTCTTTCTTTCTTTCTTTCTTTCTTTCTTTCTTTCTTTCCTGCTTTTTTTTTGCTTGCACTTTTTGGCTTTTTCTTTGTGTTCTTTCATTTTCTTTTTTCTTTCTTATCTTACTTTCTCTTGGGTTTTTTTTCTCTCTGTTTAAAGGTTTGACGCGCATGTTTGATTTATTTTCCTTTATTCTTTTTTCTTCTTTCTTACTTTCCATTAGTTTGTATTCATTTTTATCTTCTTGTTTAAAAGTTTCAATTTTTTTAAAAAAAGACCAAGTGAAAACAACCTGCTGAAAAGCTTGCCCTGGCAGGCTTTTGGAGGGGCAGTTGAATGCATGACCCCAAATTTACTCTCATTTCTAGGGATCGTGAGCCTTCCAAACAGGCAGCATAACTGGGCTGAATTTCTGCAGAGGGCAGGTAAAAATGCATACAAGCATGACATGTTCCAGAATTTTTAGTAAAAGTCTTTCTGAACACAAATCTCTTTCTCTTTGGAGATTTGGGAAGGGAGAGGGAAGGGAAAGGAAGGGAAGAAAAGGGGGCAAGGGAAAGGAAAGGAAAGGAAAGGAGGTAAATGGATGGGAAAGGGAATAAATGAATGAGA
Organism: Pantherophis guttatus; assembly: GCF_059756535.1. Taxonomy (NCBI): domain Eukaryota; kingdom Metazoa; phylum Chordata; class Lepidosauria; order Squamata; family Colubridae; genus Pantherophis; species Pantherophis guttatus. The sequence continues at coordinate 12,732,820 of NC_142079.1, read as the reverse complement.
ATGGGAATGGAAAGGAAAAGAAAGGAAAGGAAAAAAATGGATGGGAAAGAGAATGAATGAGAATGGGAAGGAAAGGAAAAGAAAAGAGAACAGAGGAAAGGGATTAAATGGATGGGGAAAGGAAAGGAAGGAAAGGAAAGGAAAGGAAATAAATGAGGAAGGAGAAGAAAAAGGAGTAGGGAAAAAAAGAGAAGGAAAACTACCTATGAAACCATCATGGTATCTCCTAACACTGTTTACCCAAGTTTAAACAGAATTCCTCCTCACCGCGCATGCCCCATCCATCCCCTTGGCATTTTGCTGAAACAAAACCTGGGGAATTGAATTCAGAGCCTTCCGTGCAGAAATCCTCTTTCTCCACCAACCGGAGGAAAGCTGATTGTTTAGCGCTTAAAAAAAAAGGATTTAAGGTTTTCTCTCTGAAGGTTCTGCAAAAGAGGTCATACATCCCTCACTCCCCCGCCGGTAGGGTAGTTTATCCCTCCTGTATGGTTATCCTTGAATCACACACCACCGTTGTACGTTGTGGCTTGGCCTCCGAATCATGCGCTTCGAGCTGACAGTGGGTCAAGGACCGAGAAGCCTGGAAGACTTTTCCTTTAAGCTGAAGTGCTGGTGACAAGTAGATAATTCAAAATTTCCATAGAGTGCGCCGCAGACGGGCACCGGCTCAGCTTTCCCTCCGCCGATCCTGGCGATTCCCCCGTTTGTCGAAACCAGAGACGGCTCCTTTTTCGGAAGGTTGAAAAGCGCGAAGCACAATCAGAAAGGGATGTTGAAGAATTGCGTTTTGTATTTTGGCCGAGTGCTATTGTGGAAAGGCAGGAAATGGATGGATTGAGTTTGGCAGTTGTGTTTGATGGGGGGAAAAAGTGGATTGTTGCAAAAAACAAATCCAGAAGCACGCACAGATAACTGAATCAGCTGGATTCATTAACTTCTTTATAGCCATAATAACACATAAAGTATTTACAATACCAATAGTTGATTCTCCAGCTCAGATCAGCAGACATGTTTACATACACAGAGTACAGTAGAGAGCTTAACACACACACTGGTTTCAGTTTCTCTTTTCTCTGCACAGAATCAGAAGCTGCAGACTAAGGCACGCCCTGCCTCCAGTCTGTCTCAGCTCCCAATTGGCTGACTTTATTTGCTATGCCTATTCATTGGCTGACCAGGTCTTCCCAGTCATGAATATCCTGACAATTGTCTCGGTTGGTTTCTTTATGTACTTATGGAGAGTTTGTGCTCCCCAGTTCTCTGACCCCTCCCTAAAAATTTAAATAAATAACCCCCCCCCCCCCTTTAAATTTTAAACACCCCAAAACATTGTGGTGAGAACACTGGTGAGTTGTGATGGACGGGCCACAAAGGGTGAGAGGAGTGTAGATGTAATCAGAAGGTCATCTGTCGTAGGGATTGATCAGAAATTGGGAATAAATAGGCTTCTGTTGGGAATTTTGAAATGGGAATAGAAGCCACAGCTTCCGTTTTTAGGATTGGCAATGTCCTCGAGACCAGCAGCAGGGAGATTCAGTGGAATAATTGTACTGAGGTCGGAATTCAATCTTCAGAGCCCTTCTCTGTGTGTGTGTGTGTGTGTGTGAGAGAGAGAGAGAGAGAGAGAGAAGGAAGGAAAGAACGAAAGGAAGGAAGGAAAGAAGGAAGGAAGGAAGGAAAGAGGGAGGGAGGGAAGGAAAGAATGAGAAGAAAGAAACAAAGAAACAGAAGGAAGGAAGAGAAAGGGGAAAGGAAGAAGACAGAAAGAATGAAAGAGGATGGAAGGAAGAAGGGAGGGAAAGAAAGATAAAAGGAAAGAGCGAGGGAGGAAACGAAGTAAAGAGAGAAGAAAGAAGCAAACAGAAAGAAGGAAGAGAAAGGGAAGGAAGAAAGGAAAGAAAGAAAGAGAAGAAAGAAAAGAAACAAGGAAGGAAAGAAGAAAAGAGAGAGAGAAGAAAGGAACAAAGAAGGAAGGGAGGAAGAAAGAAAGAAAAGAAAGGGAAAAGAAAGAAAAGAAAAGAAAGAAATAATTTTCATGTTTCCCAGAAAGTTCCTATCATTCATAAGACAGGGAATCCTCGACTTAACAATCATTCGTTTGGCAACCATCCAAAGTTGGGATGATGGCACTGAAAAAAACCTGAACGACCAGTCCTCGCACTTACAACCATCACAGCATCCTCAGTCGTATGAACGTGATTTGGCTGCGTGATTTGGCCACGTGCAACCTTCCCAGCCGGTTTCCAACACCTAGAGCAGTGTTTCTCAACCTTGGTAGCTTGAAGATGGGTGGACTTCAACTCCCAGAATCCCCCAGCCAGGCTGGGGGATTCTGGGAGTTGAAGTCCACCCATCTTCAAGCTTCCAAGGTTGAGAAACACTGAACTAGAATCAGTGGGGAAAAGCCGGATTTACCAAACAACCCCGTGATTCGCTTAACAGCCTCACGATTCCCTTACCCACCACGGCCGAAAGGTCATAAAAGCGGGGGGAGGGGCCTCTCACTTAACGACCACATCCCTTAGCCACGAGGCATTCCTGTCTCAACGGAGATCATAAGCTGAGGACTGCCAGCTATTTTCACGTCTTAACAATGTTCAAAGCTTAACAGGACGCTGCGACCAATACCAGAAAAATCCACATTTATATTCAAGAGAAATCCGATCTCTTACCTGTCTAGGTGGCTCAGTGGCTAAGACGCTGAGCATGTCAATCAGAAAGGTCGGCAGTTCGGCGGTTCGAATCCCTAGTACGGGTCGCCTGTGTGACCTCCGAGGTCCTTCCAACTCTTACTGTTACATCACTACCACACGACCCATCAATCAGCTGCGGCTCCCGACGTCCCTTTCCAGGTTGATGGGAATTGTAGTCCACAGGTACCACCCCCTCGCCTTGGGTGGAAGATGCAAAACATTTCAAATTGAAACCCCCCCCCCAAAAGTTTGCCTATCTCTGCTGTCCTCAACTTACCACAGTTCGTTTAGCGACCGCTCCAAGTTACAAACGGCAACGGAAAAAGGGGCTTGTGACTGTTTCCCACATTTAACAACGGTTGCAGCCTCCCCGGGGACAAAATCCCAACTGACTCCGATTTACGACGGTTGGCAGCATCCCGGGGTTCACGTAATCCTCTTTTGTGACCTTCTGATGCGGGGGGGAGGAGCCAGATTCACTTAACAACCGGGTTAGTAACTTCACCGCTGCAGGGATTCGGTTAACGACGGTTGTAAAATGGGGCAAACCAGGGGTGAAATGATTCCGGTTCAGACCGGTTCAGAGAACCGGTAGCGATGGCAGCACGAGGCTCCACCCACCCACCCAGTCGTCAATACTTCCTGGTTTTAACCGGGAAGTAACCTGTTTTTTTACCCTCTGCGCGTGCACAGAAGGCTTTGCACATGTGCAGAGGGTCCGTGCGCGCGCATGGCGTGTGCACTTCTGAACCGGTTGGGAAGATAAATAGATTTTCACCCCTGGGGCAAACGTCATTTCACAAATGTCTCCCTTAACAGCAGAAAGTTTTGGGCTCCGTTGCAGTCGTAAGCCGAGGAGCGCCTGTATTTGCCGAGCGTATTTTCAAGAGACGGGAAGGGGAGGGTTGTGGGTTTTGAAATTCTCACAGGTTGCGTTGCTGCGCATTTGTGAAGGACGACAAAGGAAGAAAGAAGGAAAGGTCAGCCCGCCGCAAAGAATTCCTCATATATATATTTTTTTGAAAACTGCAGCTTTTCGCTGCTGTGACTACAGTTCACAAGTTACCTCTACGGAAGGAGAAGAAGAAGAAGAAAAAAATCAACGTAGGTTAAAATTGGAAATGGTTTAGACCTCCGCGGAATATTAAAATTGCATTAAGGGTAATTTTGGCTTCTTTGCTATCAAGCAGAATGGCTCTGTGCTTTATGGAGCACTAAGGATATTTTGATTATGAATCTGATTTTTTTTTTTATTTCTTCTTCCAACCCTTCTTTTCTTTTCAGCTCCTGTTTGGTAATTGAGCTATTTGGACTGGTTTGGTTTTTTTTTCTTTTTCTTTTTCTTTTTTGCCCTTTTCACGTTTTCTCTCGCTCGCCTTCTGTCGTCTGCTGCTTTCTAGTGTTGCCTGGTTCTGACGGAAGCTTAATGAGGTGCTTGCAAATTCTACAGAAAAGCAGAACCAATTTTACGCGGGAGAAAACCCGAATAACCAAAGACCTACACACACACACACACACACACACATCCTGTCTCTCTTTCTCTCTCTCCCTCCTTCTTTCTCTCTCCTCTTTCTCTCCTTCTTTCTCTCTCCTTTTCTCTCCCCTCTTTCTGTTTTCTCTCTCCTTTCTTTCTCCTTTTATCTCTTCCTTGTTCTTTCTCTCTCCTCTTTCTCTCTTTCTTTCCTTCTGTTTCTCTTTCTCTCTCTCTTTCCTTTTTCTCTTCTTTCTCCTTTTCTCTCTCCTCTTTCTCTCCTCTCTCCTCTTTCTTTCTCTTCTTTCTCCTTTTCTCTCTCTCATTCTCCTCGTTCTCTTTTTCTCTCCTTTCTCTCTCCTCTTTCTCTTTTTTCTCTCTTTCTCCTCTTTTTCTCTCTCTCCCTTTCTCTCCCCTTTTATCTCTCCCTCTTTCTTTCTGTCCTCTCTCCTCTTTCTCTTTCTTTCTTTCCTGTTCTTTCTCTCTCTTTCTCCTTTTTCTCGTTCTCTCTCCCCTTTCTCCTTTTCTCTCTCCTCTCTTTCTCTCTCTCCCTCTCTTTCTCTATCCTTTTATCTCTCCCTCTTTCTTTCTCTCTCCTCTCTCCTTTTTTCTCTCTCTGCTTTCTCTTTCTTCTCTTTCTCTCCCTCCCTCTCTCTCTCCCTCTCTCTCTTCTTTTCTCTCTCTCGTTCTCTCTCCTTCTCTTTCTCCTTATCTCGCTCTCTCCTCTTTCTCTCTTTCTCTCCTTCTCTCTCTCTCTCTCTCTCCGGATTGGGTTTTAATTTCCGAAAAGCAATATTGTAAGCCTGGACTCTGGGCCCCCACCGGTGATATTTTGGAGAGATAAACAGACGGCATTGGCGGAGCTGGTTTTTGGTTACTGATCAGCCCCCGTGTTTTATGCCAATCTTGAAAGAGATTGCAGGGATATTTGTTAAAAAAATGAAGTGGTGGACAGAGGAAACAGCCACAGAAACCTTCCCTTTTTCCTTTTTTTCTTGTTTAAAAGGTCAGCGCAGGGAGAGAGAGACCATAAAAACAGAGAGGATGGTCGTATCTTTTCCAGTTCAGTTCCTTTTGCAAAAAAATAATAAAAAATATCCCCTGAATTACTTGTAGCATCTACTGTGGATGGAGACATTAATAAAGCTGCTGGAATCCGCCCGGACTCGTTTTTATAACCTTCAGATGTTCTGCAGTCCTCGAGTTACAACTGTAAATTGTAACAATCATAACGCACGATTGATGATGATTTTACGTCAGGGTTGTTTTTTTTCCCCCATTCATGGCCGTCATTAAGTGAACGTCGTAAAGCAAATACAGCGGCCATGAGTGCGAGCGCGCAGTCACAAAGCGAACACGGCGGTTGTAAGTGCGAACCCATTGATTGGGGTATGGGAGGGGTTTTGCCGAAAACTGGGAGTAAGCGACGGCAAATTCAGTCACGTGTCCGTGCGAATCTCCAGACTGATGCAAGTGTGGTGGTGTTGCTGGAACCTTCCCCTAAATGTGGTCACGTGACTATGGGGTGTGAGTGTGTGAGAGAGTGCGGGAACTTCAGATCTGGTTATAAATCAGGTAGGTCGTAACATCAAATGGTTGCTAAGTGACCAGTTGTAAGTCAAAGATTCCCGATGTCAGCGTTCCAAATTAGGCTCTCTTACAGCGCTGACATGAACAAGAAGCATAGAGCAGAAACTTGATTTATTGCTGAGATGAACTTTTACCTAGTTTTTTGTATGTTACAGATAGTGTTTCCTGGGTGACGAGGGTGGGGGCCACATTCCTGTGAAAAGAACGTGCCGGGATGTAGAGATGGATCTGCATGATGGCCAATGGGACATTGGGGTTGGAGAGCGGAAGAGGAGGGGGTTGGAAGGAGGGGCCAGTTTGGCTGCAACTTGAATCAGGAATGTCGGATTCTGCTATTCTTAAAATAAAAGTGATTCATTAGAGACTTTGCGCTTGAGAATGAAGTTTATTTAAGATAGCCCCGAAACCTGACACCCTGTACAGCAGAAATTCGGGTGACAGGTTAGACCAGTGATGTCTAATCTTTTTCTTGTCGTGTGCCAAAACCGTGCGTGCACACACTACAATGCGCGTCTGTGCCGGCACCCCCTTTGCGCATGCATATGTGACCCCCCCACACACACACCGTTTTTGGCCTAGCAGACCTCCCTGCAGCCTCCTGGGCCCAAAAACAGGGCCATGGTGGGGGGAGGGCAGCCCTCACCTTCCCCCCGCTCTCCATCCCCGCACTCCCCCACGCATGCGCACAAGCCCCTCTGCGCATGCACTCGCGTCTCCCGCGTGCGCCTCGCCCCCTGCGCATCCCGAAAATCAGCTGGCCGGCTGGAGGCGCCTGTACCAGATCTGGGTTTCAGCAGGTTCTTTTTTTTCTTTCTTCAATTTAAAAACAAACTTTATTGAATTTAAAACTATTAACAAACAAAAAACAAAAAGAGAGAATATACAAATTTTCTCTCTCTTAAAATTTACATTTTCAATCCATAATTACACTAACAAAGTACATATGATTATATAAAACACATATATACAAATCTACAGACAGTGACTTATTTACCTTTTCTATCTATCTGACGGTGCATATATATATATATATATATATATATATATATATATATATATATATATATATATATATATATATATATATATATATATGCATTTCCTCTAATTCTTATCTTTACCCTTTTTTCCTTTGGTTTATCCACTTATACCATCTATTCCATACTATAAAATACTTTGAGTCTTCTTTATCTTTTAATTCTAGAGTTAATTTATCCATTTCTGCGCATGTATAAATTCTGGAGAACCGGTGGCGGAACTTTTGAGTAGTTCAGAGAACCGGTAGTAAAAATTCTGACTGGCCCCGCCCCCATCTATTCTCTGCCTCCCGAGTCCCAGTTGATCAGGAGGAAATGGGGATTTTGCAGTATCCTTCCCCTGGAGTCGGGAGGGAATGGAGATTTTACAGTATCCTTCCCCTGCCACGCCCAACAAGCCACACTCAAAGAACCGGTAATAAAAAAATTTGAAACCCACCACTGCCGTGCATGTATGCGTGGTGGAGCTGAACTGGGCGATGGCTTGCGTGCCCGCAGGGAGGGCTCTGCTCTGCATGCCAGCTTTGGCATACGTGCCATTGGTTCACCCCCACGGGGTTAGACTGAGGCAGGTTGGATTGGTTAATCTGAGCTGGTCATTCTTCCCTTGTTGATGCCACCATTGTTGCAAGAGAGAGGCTAAAGAAAAATTCCACTTCTGCATTTAGCGGTTAAAATCCATTTTTACATTCCCCTCATTCCAGTCTTGAAGAGGCACCAGCCACATTCTAACTTTTTTTTTTTTTTTAAATACTTTTGCTTCCTCAGGAAAGGTGGCAAAATTTTATTGGCTTTTCTTGATCTCTCCAAGCCTCCTTGAATGGTTAACTTTCCAAGATGGACTTTCCAGAAAGTCTCTTGAAAAAGTACCTTTTGGGACAACTATGACCTGGATGGCTGAGAATATCCATAGACATCTTCCAAAATGGACCAGTTATCCAGGATATGGATGGTATAAGGGCTCCTTTCTTTGGTTGGACTAGAAGACCTCCAAGGTCCCGTCCAGCTTAGGAGTTTAGCCAAAGATTGCTTTGAAAAGCAATGGAAATAGAGAACATGAAAAAACTAGTTTCAGTAGACTGATTAATAGCACTTAGCAATAGCACTTTGACTTATATACCGCTTCACTGTGCTTTCCAGCTCTCTCTAAGCGGTTTGCAGAGTCAGCCTGTTGCCCCCAACAATCTGGGTCCTCGTTTTACCAACCTTGGAAGGATGGAAGGCTGAGTCAACCTTGAGCCGGTCAGGATCGAACCCCTGGCAGTCCGCACAATTAGCCTGCAATACTGCATTCTAACCACTATGCCATCATGGATAGATGGAGAGAGGGAGGGAGGGAGGGAGGGAGGGAGGGAGGGAAGGAAGGAAGGAAGGAAGGAAGGAAGGAAGGAAGGAAGGAAGGAAGGAAGGAGCTATAGCAATAGCATTTAGACTTATATACCGCTTCACAGTGCTTTGCAGCCCTCTCTAAGCAGTTTACAGAGTCAGCCTCTTGCCCCCAATAATCTGGGTCCTCATTTTACCAACCTCGGAAGGATGGAAGGCTGAGTCAACCTTGAGTCAGTCAGGATCGAACCGCTGGCGTTCCGCACAATTAGCCTGCAATACTGCATTCTAACCACTACGCCATCATGGAGGGAGGGAGGGAGGGAAGGAAGGAAGGAAGGAAGGAAGGAGAAAAAGAAGAGCAATAGCAGTAGTACTTAGACTTATATTCCGCTTCGCAGTGCTTTGCAGCCCTCTCTAAGCAGTTTACAGAGTCAGCCTATGGCCCCCAACAATCTGGGTCCTCATTTTACCAACCTCGAAAGGATAGAAGGCTGAGTCAACCTTGAGCCGATTGGAATTGAACTGCTGGCAGCCGGCAGAGTTAGCCTGCAATACTGCATTCTAACCACTGCGCCACTATGGCTCCTAATAAGAGGGAAGGGTTGGAATCAACAACTTGCAAATATTCCTAGATAGTTGATGGTGTGTTGACTTGACAGGGTCCTTGACCCTTCTTAATTTTCGGAGAAGTTCTGATCCTTCGAAACTGAAGAAGTTTCAATCATCCTTTCTCTACAGGGATTGCCCAGGACGACCAGAATGTATATCTCTTCGTGCTGATCTGTGGACTAAGGAGAGTCAAAGATCCACTTTTTCTACTGGATGCTTTTTCAGGTCAACATTTTCCCATCCAACTTCTTAACCACACATTTGGCATGGATGACCCCCTACCAACGGCCATCTTTTTGGATGACTGGGAGGCATAATTTGAGGAGGCAGGGGGGCGCCTGGAATGTGATGGATACAGCTGTTGTGTCCATCTGACCAGAGTTTGGGTTTTCTAACTTCTAAATTTTTCCAATTTTGTGTGTTTTTGTGTGTGTGTGGTTCATAAGAACATTTGGGGAGGCGAATTCGCCTTTTTCCAGCCTCACTTGGTGCTATGGAACTAAGAGTCTCTCAGAGGCGCTGTATCAGTGAACTGGGCAGCAAAATAACTTTAATCGATCGATTAAAAGAAAAATAAATCACGCCACTTTCCTTTGAGGACTGAGAACACACAGGATTCTTGGTTTTTAAATGATTTTATGTATGAGTGAACATCTGATCATTGTGTGAAGGGACAACTCAGGAGAGGACAGGGCACCAACCATCATCCTTGGCCTATCTCCTTAATTGATCACATTACATTAAAATTAATGTCATTGGTTGAATGGTCTATTTGCTCGCCAGACAAATCTGAATTCTCCAGGTTCATTCTTTCGTTTATTCAGGTCCTGGAGCCGTCCATTTCAAGCAAGTGACTCTGGACACCAAACACTCATAAAAACAATTAAAAAGAGTTACAGGATAGTACAAAATTAAACATACAGGGCAACTGAGAGGAAAAGAATGCCATTATAAGTGTCAATATAGCCAGAAAACACGGCCCTTCATACTTAGATTGACGCTACGTTGGGTAGCAAACAGTTTACTAATCAAAGTAGATATAACTCTTAATTGGTTGGCCATGGGAGAATTAGTTGAGGAATTACTCAGACTTCAGATGCTGGGGGATCTAAGAGCTAAGAGCTAACCAACAGCTGGTTGAAATGTTCCTTCTCAGGAACATAATCTTCCACCATTTGGGTCCAACGTTTCTGTAGGCATCTCCTCTATCTTCCCTTTAGTCTCAGCTGGACTAAAATAACAACTTAAAATGGTTTCACCAAGCACCAACAAGGCAGATTCTGCCACCAATTGTTGTTGTGATCCACCAGCGGATCTGGCAGCAGATTCGGACAGTGAGGAGGTTGGGGAGGAACATGGGCCAATCCTGGAGTCTGGGGAAGGCTCGGATGAGGGCTCTGCGTCTGAGGCAGAGAGGGGGCCAGGGCCGTCTGAGTTATCCGCTGCCTTCAGAGTTGGACATCAGTGAGGCAGATGAACAGCTGGAGCCTGTTCCCAGGGTGCGCATGCGCAGAGTTGCCAGATGAAGAGAACAGCTAAAGAACAAGGGTCGACTCAGGAGTAAGGCCACAGTTGGCCAATGAATGGCCCTTCCCAGAGGGAATAAAAGAGGAGCAAAAGGGGAGTGGAGTTTGCAGGAGACAATTAGTCCATTCCTGCATTCTTGCCAAGTATTGCGGGAGTCTGAAAGATATCGGCCGGGCACCTCTCCAAAGCTGATCAAGGTCGGTAATGGTGAACTACCTTGAAAGACTGTGGGAGAGGAAAGACTTTGCTGGAGAGGAATTCATTGTCAATTAAATAAAAGGGGCTTATCAGGACGAGGACTCAGCTTCGTGCTGCTGGGGAAGCCTAGGTCAGAACTATTGTTAGTCCATGTTACCATGCTTTAGTCTCACATTAATTTTAGTCTAACTAGAGTTGTCTCCTCTTCACTTGACAGAGTGGCATCGGGAAGATTCCAGGGTACACCTGCTCATTGTTGGACCTGCTGTAAGTTCTCTACATGCCACTATAATTAACTCCATCCTCCTCCTTGTCCTTTCCTTCTCTTTCCTTCCATCTTTCCCAGCATTAAGCTTTTTCCAGAGAGCCAACTCTTTGCATAAGATTTAGTTTAGTTTAGTTTAGTTTAGTTTAGTTTAGTTTAGTTTAGTTTAGTTTAGTTTAGTTTAGTTTAGTTTAGTTTAGTTAGTTGCACCCCACCTTTCTTGTTTTTACAAATTGCTCAAGGCAGCAAACCTATTCATCCAACACAAGTTCCTCCTCTTATTTTCCCAACAACAATCCTGTGATATGGGCTACACTGGGAGAGAGAGAGAGAGAGAGAGAGACTGGCCCAAGGTTGACTAAGGCAGGACTAGAATTCTTCTGGTGATTGGCCCAGAGTCACCCAACCAGCTTTCATGCCCATGGTAGGACTAGAACTCACCATCTCCTGGTGATTGGCCCAAAGTCACTCAACTGGCTTTCATGCCTAAGGTGGAACTAGAACTCACCATCTCCTGGTGATTGGCCCAGAGTCGCCCAACCGGCTTTCATGCCCATGGTAGGACTAGAACTCACCATCTCCTGGTGATTGGTCCAAATCACCCAACCGGCTTTCATGCCCAAGGTGAGACTAGAACTCACCATCTGGTGATTGGCCCAAAGTCACTCAACTGGCTTTCATGCCTAAGGTGGAACTAGAACTCACCATCTCCTCGTGATTGGCCCAAAGTCACTCAACTGGCTTTCATGCATGAGGTGGAACTAGAACTCACCATCTCCTCGTGATTGGCCCAGAGTCACCCAACCGGCTTTCGTGCCCAAGTTCAGACTAGAACTCACCATCTCCTGGTGATTGGTCCTATAGTCACTCAACTGGCTTTCATGCATGAGGTGAGACTAGAACTCACCATCTCCTGGTGATTAGTCCAGAGTCACAGAACCGGCTTTCATGCCCATGGTAGGACTAGAACTCACCTCTCCTGGTGATTGGCCCAGAGTCACCCAACCAGCTTTCATGCCCATGGTAGGACTGGAACTCCCAGTCACCTGGTTTCTAGGCCGGCACCTCAACCGCTAGACCAGACAGGCTCTCTTAAGATGTCCCGTTTCCTGTTTTGTTACGTTGTCTTGATAAAACTCCGCTTTCATTTCAACGTCGAATCCTTGTCTTACCGCTTCCCGTTCAGCTACAGCGCATCTTTCCCCCTTATTAATCCCCCCCCCTTTCCACTCCAGTTCACTGTGAGATTTGAAAGCGAACTGGTGTGGAAGAGAAGATTGTGGAAAGGTACATAATCTAAACATGTATTTTATTTTTATTTTTTTATTTCCCCCCCCCCTTTTTTTTTTTCTGGCTTCCGATGCCTCCCTGCTTAGTTGAGACTTCAGGCAGTCCTCTTGTCAATTTTTATTTGCGTTAAGTTTCCTCCCAAATGAGTTGTTGAAAGTGCCAGAGGGAGCTGCCAGGATGTTACACATCCGAAAAAACCCCTCAAATTTTCTCTTTCTGAGCATCGTCTTGCTTGTCAGGGGCAGGTAGGTTGGTGGGAAGGAGGAGAAAGTTTTTTGGGGGGTTGGGAAACGAATAAAAGAGCAAAGTTTTAAGTCCTCAAATTAGAGCATTAGACTAATTTCCTCTGACGTGAATGTTGGCATGGTAGATATTTGTGTTTTGTTTTTGAAATGCTTTATTTTGGCATCCTATCCTGAGCAAATGACTTCTTCCAACTCCGGTGATTTTATTTTCACAATCTGGAGCTTGTTTTCCTGGCATGCAATCATTTGTGCGTTACCGTCTTTTATTCTTTTCTTTTTTATGCTGTAGGCTGATCCAACCTTCGCCAAAGAAGTTGAGGAGAAGGTGAACAGGTAGGTTGCTGTAATTTATTCATTCATTTATTTATTTAATTTTTATACCGCCCTTCTCCCGAAGGACTCAGGGCGGTGAACAGTTAAAATAACATACATATAAAATGTGAATATAAGATGATTAAGCCAATTTGGTTCATCGGTTAAGAATCCTCAGCATAAAGATTTAGAACAATTAGAAGAGATTTATGTGATATGTAATATTTATGTAATGTGATAAGGATATTATCCCCCCCCCCGAAGGAAACCTCTGTTTATTTTCCTGAATTTCCTACACCAACCTTCTCTAATCTACTCTCCTCCAGAGGTTAGGAAGCTCAACCTTGAGGGCCTCAGGAATCTTCATGCTATGATCCTTCCTTCCTTTCTCCCTCTCTCCCTTCCTCCTTCCCATTTTCCTTCTTTTTCTCCAACTCCTCTCTCCTTCCTTCCTTCCTCCCTCCCTCTCCCTCTCCTTTCCTTCTTCTTCTCCCTCTCCCTCCCTCTTCTCTCCTCCCTCCCTCCCTGCCATCTTTCTCCTCCCTCCCTTCCTTCCTTTCTCCCTCCCTCCCTCCCTCCTTCCCATTTTCCTTCCTTTTCTCCAACTCCTCTCTCCTTCCTTCCTCCCTCCCTCCCCCTCTCCTTTCCTTCTTCTTCTCCCTCTCCCTCCCTCTCCTCTCCTCCCTCCCTGCCATCTTTCTCCTTCCTTCCTTCCCTCCCCCTCCCTCCCTCCTTCCCATTTTCCTTCCTTTTCTCCAACTCCTCTCTCCTTCCTCCCTCCCTCCCTCCCCCTCTCCTTTCCTTCTTCTTCTCCCTCTCCCTCCCTCTCCTCTCCTCCCTCCCTCCCTGCCATCTTTCTCCTTCCTTCCTTCCTTCCTTCCCTCCCCCTCCCTCCCTCCTTCCCATTTTCCTTCCTTTTCTCCAACTCCTCTCTCCTTCCTTCCTCCCTCCCTCCCCCTCTCCTTTCCTTCTTCTTCTCCCTCTTCCTCCCTCTCCTCTCCTCCCTCCCTCCCTCCCTGCCATCTTTCTCCTTCCTTCCTCCCTCCTTCCCTCCCTCTCATCTTTCTCCTTCTTTCCTTCCTTCCTTCCTTCCTTCCTTCCTTCCTTCCTTCCTCCCTCCCTTCCTTCCTCCCTCCCTCCCTCCCTCCCTCCCGTCTTTCTCCTTCTTTCCTTCTTTCTTTCCTACTTTCCTACCTCCCTCCCATCTTTCTCCTTCCTTCCTCCCTCCCTCTCTCCCTTCCTTCCCTCCCACCTTCCCATTTCCCTTTTTCCTTTTTTCCAACTCATCTCTCCTTCCTCCCTCCCTCCCCCTCTCCTTTCCTTCTCCCTCTCCTCCCTCTCCCTCTCCCTTTCTTCCTCTCTTCTCCTTCCTCCCTCCCTGCCATCTTTCTTCTTCCTTCCTTCCTTTCTCCCTCTCTCCCTCCTTTCTCCCTTCCTTCCTCGCTCCCTCGCTCCCTCCCTTCTTTCCTTCCCCACCCATCTCACTATCTATCCAAAGCAATTCTGGGCAGCTTACTATGATTTCAGTGTCACGGAAATTTCGAGCAACCAAAAAAAAAAAACCCCACTTCGGTTGCCCAGGCACTCGGCACTTGAGAGAGAGGCCTTGTGGTGTACGATCAACCTTTCCAGCTCGGAAGCGATGAAAACTTCCCAGCTCTGAAGAAATGGCACGCGAAGGGGGAAACCCGTCTCCTGCCCAAGAAGCCACATGGCGGGATCCCATGCCCGCTAGCCTCTGCTCATCCTTTCCATCAAACCTTGCGTGGATGCTGGGAGAGCGGAAAACCTTACAGGCAGGAGTCCTTCGTTTCGGATTCCGCTCGGTCAAGAATCTTCCGTCGATTCAACACGGGGGTTACGAAGAAGGCAGAGTCAGAAACAACAGCGTTTAGACTCCCGCGTCGTCGGGCAGAGGAAGGAAGCGTGATTAATAATTTAATATTCCCCCCTGCCTCCAGGGATTGGGAATCACATTGCAACGTATCTAGAAGATGGCAGGCGAGGTGAGGCTGCACTGGCATGAGAGCGGTTGCTCTTTAAGGCTCCTGTTCTTAATTTCCCCAAGAAATCAATAACACCCTGACTAAGCGGTTCTTGTTGAAATAGGTTGGCTCTGCACTTTCAGCTCTTGACATTTGGCGAGGCCTTGTGGCCCAGCCTCAGGAGAAACGGTCTAAATTCCATGTCATGCTTCAGAACACGCCTGCTAGAATCTCTCCAGGAGACAGCTTACCAAATATATATATATGTGTGTGTGTGTGTGTGTGTGTGTGTGTGTGTGTGTGTGTGTGTGTGAGAGAGAGAGAGAGAGAGAGAGAGAGAGAGAGAGAGGGAGGGAGAGAGAGAGGGAGAGAGAGTAAAAAAAGAAGCAGACATACTGCGAACTCCGGAACTTAAGATTTTAAAATTTTAAAAGAATTAAAATTGTATTTTACTAAGCTTTCGTCAGCCGTCTGCTGACATCGTCAGAGTATTAAACTACCATTACAGACATATCTGCCTTTATGGTAGTTTAATACTCTGACGATGTCAGCAGATGGCTGACGAAAACTTAGTAAAATAAAATTTTAATTCTTTTAAAATTTTAAAATCTTAAGTTCCGGAGTTCGCGGTATGTCTGCTTCTTTTTTTTACTAATATACCTGGAACTCGTATGTCTTCTCAAGTTTTCGCGGGTGTGTGTATGTAAAAAGTTAAAATCTCGGGTGTTTTCCCGCGTCATTAAAAGTCTGTTAGTTAAAATGCTTAAAATCCTGGCTAAAATCCCAGCTTAAAATCCTCCAAAATCCCAACAAAACGCTTCGTAAGGTCTTTTGAAACTCTGGCTAAAATCCTAACCAACACTTTAAAAGTCTTCTTTTTTGGCAACGTTTCGACAAGCTCTCTAACTTGTCATCATCGGGCCCCTACTTTTTTTTTTTTATTATTTGATTTATATGCCGCCCTTCTTTGGAGACTCAGGGCGGCTTACAATGCGTTAAGCAATAGCCTTCATACTTTTGTATATTTTATACAAAGTCAGTTTATTGCCTCCACAAACTGGGTCCTCATTTCACCTACCTTAGAAAGGATAGAAGGCTGAGTCAACCTTGAGCCTGGTGAGATTCGAACTTACAGTAATTGCAGACAGCTGGTTGTTAATCACAATGCTATCAGTCTACTGAGCCACCAGGCCACCAGCCACCCATATATATATAAACTTTCAGCTTATATATATATGGGTGGATAAATAATTAAATTAAATGAATTCACAGTTGACCTCTTCTAAGAACAAACATCTAAGAATTTAAGAACTGCAGGACTCGGTAAAAAAAAGAAGAAAAAAATGAGCAGCTTAGGAAAGTTTATGTTGGACATTCCATAAAAACAGAGGATTTTTTTTTAAAATGAATCTTAAAATCATGGGAGAATTGGCAAATCTCCCCCCCCCCAATAAACCCTCCCAAGATGCTGATTGTCTATGGAGATTCTCAGTCATCCATGTCATGGTTGTCCCAAAGGTACTTTTTTCAAGAGGCAACTGGACTTTTTTGATTTGTCTTTGAAGACGTTTCGCTTCTCATCCGAGAAGCTTCTTCCGCTCTGACTGGATGATGGGGAATGGAAGGATTTATGCTCCTTGCAGACGGCTGGTCATTTGCATCCTTTTGGGGGGTTGTTAAAGCACTTGAGGTTTATCTGTGTCCTCAGGGTCACCTGAGTAGTGCAAATGGTTCATGTAGTCTGCAATTTTTCCCCTGGAAATCCATTCCTACTCTCCCACACCATTCCAAGGGGGTTCATCCCAAATTGTATAGCTAAAAAATCTGTCAAGATTCTCAAGTCATTCAGGCCATGGATGCCCCAAAGGTGCTTTTTTCAGGAGGCAACTGGACTTCCTTGTTTTTTCTTTTGAGGATGTTTCACTTCTCATCCAAGAAGCTTCTTCCGCTCTGACAGGATAGTGGGGAAGGGAAGGATTTATATTCTTTGCAGACAGCTGGTCGTTTGCATCCTTTGAGAGGGTCGTTGAGGCCACTTGGAGGTTGATCTGTGTCCTCGGGGTCACCTGAGTGGTGCTCCTGGTTCTTGTAGTCTCCAATTTTTCTGGAAATATGTTCACACTCTTGCACACACATTTGAAGGGTGTTTATTCCCAAGTGCATAACTAAAAGTCTGTAAAGATTCTTAATCATCCAGGTCGTGGTTGTCCCAAAGGTGCTTTTTCAAGAGGCAACTGGACTTTCTTGGTTTGTCTTTGAAGACGTTTCATTTCTCATCCAAGAAACTTCTTTAGCTCTGACGTGGATGGTGGGGAATGGAAGGATTTATATTCCTTGCAGACAGCTGGTCGTTTGCATTCATTTAGAGGGTTGTTGAGGCCACTTGGAGGGATACAACATGATCTATCTCCTGTCTACAACACAGTCCTTTCAGTCATTCCAAGAAGGCTCCACACCCATTTGTACTACTCAGTTGATGCTTTGTACACAGATAAACAAACTTCCAAGTGGCCTCAATGACCCTCTAAAAGGATGCAAATGACCAGCTGTCTGCAAGGAATATAAATCCTTCCCTTCCCCACCATCCAAGTCAGAGCTGAAGAAGCTTCTTGGAGGAGCAGTGAAATGTCTTCAAAGACAAACCAGAAAGTCCAGTTCCCCCTCGAAGAAAAGCACCTTTGGGACAAGATGCTGATCACGGATTACTGTTCGCTGAGCTGCCTACCTGCAAGAATTGATCCTTGGTAGGGACTTCCTACAGGTAATCTGGTATTTCATCCCTCAATCTTATGGAATTCCACCTCTCTCCTAGTTATCGTGGCCAAGGGGCAGAGATGGTGGGAGTTACAGGTAGTCCTTAAGTTACGGCCGTTCCTTTAACGACCAGTTTGAAGTCATGACGGCGCTGAAAACAGCCATGACTGGTCTTTGCGCTAAGGACCATGGCAGTATTCCAGGGGTGAAATGCTCCTGGATCAGATCGGATCGTGCAATCCGGTAGCGATAATGGCAGGTGGTTCGGAGAACCAGTAGCGATGGCGGCACGAGGCTCCGCCCACCCAGTAAGTGTTGTTACTTCCTGCTTTTTAAAGGTTAAAAAAGAGGCTCTGATGATCGCGCGGCACAGCTGTGATCGCCAGAGCCTCTTTTTTTACCTTTTAAAAGCATTTTTTTTACGCCCTATTTGCCCGAATAGGTTTTTAAAAAATGCTTTAAAAAAGTAAAAAAAAAAAAAAGTTGGCCACGCCCACCCAGTCACATTACCCGCCCCCAGCAAGCCCCGCCCACAGAACCGGTAGTAACAAATTTTACACTTCACCACTGCAGTATTCCTCACGATCACGGGACTAAAACCTGGGTGCTTGGCAACTGGCGTGTCCGTCCGACTGTTGCAGTCGTGCGGTCTCCATTTGCAACTTTCCCACAATCAAAGCGAGTGGGGGAAAGCTGGATTCGCTGAACGACGGCACAATTCTCTTGATGCCATCGGCGGGGGGAAGGGTCGTAAATTTGAGCGTGACTCACCTTAAAGACTTCATGCCTAGCAACGAAAGTTCTGGTCCCGATTGTGGTAGTAAGGGGAGGACTGCTTCTACCGGCCATCCGTTGGAAGACGATAAACAAGCTTGAATTTACTCCGTAGGTCAGATGGGGTCCACTTGTTGTCAGAAGTCCCCCAGGAAGATCTTCACGCGATTATGAAAAACTGTTTTGCCCTGGTTAACAGTTCTGTATCTGAAGGGATGTCAGCTGCAATTTTAGAGGTACGCTAATTCTTCCTTACTTCTTGGAGGGGAGAACCATGTTGGGCATTCCTCTTGGAAACCTGTGTCCTCCTTCTGTTGATGTTCCTCAAAACCCTTGAAAGATGTAGAACATAGAACACTAGAGTTGGAAGGGACCTTGGAGGTATTCTAATCCAACTCTCTGCTCAAGCAGGAGACCTTATACCATTGCAGACAAATGGTTATCCAACATTTATTTATTAGTTCAATTTATATGCCGCCCTTCTCCGAAGACTCAGGGCGGCTTACAATGCACTTACAGCAATAGCCTTCATTCTTGTGTATATACCTGCTTATTAGGGCTTTTGGCCCCCCCATAAGCGGTGTTTCTACAAAGTCAGCTTATTGCCCCCACAATCCGGGTCCTCAATTTACCTACCTCGGAAGGATGGAAGGCTGAGTCAACCTTGAGCCTGGTGAGATTTGAACTCGCACTAATTGCAGGCAGCTGGCAGCTAAGTGCTACATAACAGCACTTAGTCCGCTGCACCACCAAGGCTCTTTTACATCTTCTTAAAAACCTCCAGATGGAGCATCCACAACTTCTGGAGGCAAATCGTTCCACCGATTGATTGTTCTCACTGTCAGGAAATGTCTCTAAGTTGCTTCTCTCCTTCATTAGTTTCCATCCGTTGCTTCTTTTCCAGCCTTCAGGTGCTTTGGAGAATAGGTTGACCCCACCTCTTCTTTGGGGCAACCCTTCAAATATTGGAAGACTGCTATTATGTCACACACACACACACCCCAAACCTTCTCTTCATTAAACTGGATATACTCTGTTCCTTCAAACATTCATTGTACGGTTTAGCCTCCAAATCTTTTGTCATCTTTGTCGGTCTTCAAACAGACAAAGCTTTTTTTTGTCAAACAGACAAAACAGTTTGAACTGTTCTGTGAAATTGACCAACAATGTTGAGTTTGCACTCCCCTGTTTGGCCCATTGACTTGGATCTTCATGGAGATCCAGAATACAAACACACACATGCACACAGAGACAGACACACACAGGGGGAGAGGGAGAGGAAGAGAGAGGGAGAGGGACAGAGAAAGAGAGAAGGAGGAGGAGAGAGAGGAAAAAAAGAAAGAGAGAGAAAAAGAGAGAGAAAAAGAAAGAGAGAAAGAGTGTGAGACAGAAAGAAAGAGAGAGAGAGAAAGAGGAGAGAAAGAGAGAGAGAATGAATGAGAGAAAGAGAGAGAAAGAAAGAAAGAGGGAGAGAGAAAGAAAGAGAAAGAAAGAAAGAGGGAGAGAGAAAGAAAGAGAGAAAGAAAGTGAGAGAGAAAGAGGGAGAGAGAAAGGGAGAAAGGGAGAGAGAAAGAGAGAAAGAAAGAGAAAGGGAGAAAGAGAAAGAGAGAGAGAGAGAGAGAAAGAGAATGCGAGAGAAAGGGAGAAAGAAAGAGAGAAAGAAAAAGAGGGAGAGAGGGAGAGAGAAAGGGAGAAAGGGAGAGAGAAAGAGAGAAAGAAAGAAAGAAAGGGAGAAAGAAAGAAAAAGAGAGAAAGAAAGAGAAAGAGAGAGAAAAGAGAGAGAATGCGAGAGAATGCGAGAGAAAAGGAGAAAGGGAGAGAGAAAGAAAGCAAGAGAGAAAGAAAGCAAGAGAGAGAGAGAGAGAGAGAGAGAGAGAAACTGCAGAGGGGAAAACACAACTGAAAATGTTTGCTCTCTAATAAAACCCCCTGAATGAAGTTGACTGTTGTACTGTTTAAATCCACCCTATTATTAAAAGTCAGTTCTGATTTAGCCTGGCAATTACAAGCAAGAGAGGCCAATTCTCCTTGGCTGATTTATCGGTTTCTTCTTCCTTTGAATTGCGGAACGGCTAAAGAGCTCACTGAACTGTAAACACCTCAAAGTTGGGGTGCCAGGAGAAAAGTTTTTAAAAACCAAGAAGAAGAAAGCAAGTCATAAAAGAACGTAAGTTTTCACTTTCCTTTTCACCATCTTCAAAAGGTCAGAAAACCTCTCTGGATTTCCTACCCGAAGAAGCTGGAAATCAAATTCAGGAAGGTTTGGACAACATTAAAACCCCTTTGTGCTCAGCTCTCCTCTTTTTTTAAACAAGACCCCGATGACCGGAAGCAGAGTTTGGAAAGAAAAATAATTGGAATCACATAACCAGCTCCAAAGATTCTCCTGTGTAAATTATGGGTGTGTGTGTGTGGGGGGGGGGGAATCAATGGAAACCAGCTTTGAAATGCAATTCTGTTGGTGCTCCAAAGCCTTTTTTTTTTTTTTTTAATTTAGCCCGTTTATTTCTGGATGGTTTGGCCTGAAATTGTAAAGTTTGAATTTTAGATGTTGCAGCAAGCCGAGGGAAGTTTGAGCTAGTTAACTTTTCTGGTTTATAGGATAACAGAGTTGGAAGGGACCTTGGAGGTCTTCTAATCCAACCCCCTGCTTAGGCAGGAAACCCTACACCACTTCAGACAAATGGTTATCCAACATCTTCTTTAAAACTTCCAGTGTTGGAGCATTCACAACTTCTGGAGGCAAGTTGTTCCACTGATTAATTGTTCTACACTGTCAGAAAACTTCTCCCTAGTTCTAAGTTGCTTCTCTCCTTGATTAGATTCCATCGATTGCTTCTTCTCCTGCTCTCAGGTGCTTTGGAGAATAGCTTTACCCCCACTTCTCTGTGGCAGCCCCTCCAATCCTGGAACACTGCTATCATGTCACCCCTAGTCCTTCTATTCATTAAACTAGACATACCCAGTTCCTACAACTGTTCTTTTAGCCTCCAGCCCCCTAATCATCTCTGGGCTCTTTCCAGAGTCTCTACATTTTTTTTTTTACAATATGGTGAGATTAAGGGGAGACGTGACGATGAAAAGGCAGGCTGCTCGGTGTCTGCAGACTGCAAAATTGGGAAAGGACCAACTCTAAGCCTGCACGATTTATGAAAAGACTCTTTTCCCACTTTTAGATCTTCGCCAACCATCGGAGAAGCGAATTAGCATCGCAACTCATAGACCCATCTGCAATGTCCATTTCCTCAATTGTTAGCAAGAAGGGAGAGATTTCCCTTCTTATGGAATGGAATGGAATGGAATGGAATGGAATGGAATGGAATGGAATGGAATGGAATAGAATAGAATAGAATAGAATAGAATAGAATAGAATAGAATAGAATAGGTGGAGGAAGAAGAAGAGAAGAGAATAGAGGAGGAGGAGGAAGAAGAAGAGAAGAGGAGAGGAGAGAAGGAGAAGAGTAGAGGAGGAGGAGGAAGAAGAAGGAAGAATAGAGGAGGAGGAGAGAAGAATAGAATAGAAGGAGAAGAATAGAATAGAATAGAATAGAATAGAATAGAATAGAATAGAATAGAATAGAATAGAATAGAATAGAATAGAATAGAATAGAAGGAGGAAGAAGAAGAGAAGAAAATAGAGGAGGAGAGAATAGAAGGAGAAGAAGAGAATAGAGGAGGAGGAGGAAGAAGGAAGAATAGAATAGAGGAGAGAAGAATAGAATAGAAGGAGAAAAATAGAATAGAAGAATAGAATAGAATAGAATAGAATAGAATAGAATAGAATAGAATAGAATAGAATAGAATAGAATAGAATAGAATAGAATAGAATAGAATAGAGGCTGGAGATCCTATACCAGAGGCCTTCATACTTGGCAGCTTTAAGACTTGTGGACTTCAACTCCAGCTATGCTGGCTGGAGAATTCTGGGAGTTGAAGTCCACAAGTCTTAAAGCTGCCAAGTATGAAGGCCTCTGCCTTATACCATCTCAGACAAGTGACTGTCCAGTCTCTTAAAACCCTCCAATTTCTGTCCCACTGGTTAATTGTCCTCACTGTCAGGAAATTCCTCCTTAGTTCCAGGTTGCTTCTCTCCTTGATTAGTTTCCACCCATTGCTTCTTGTTCTACCCGCAGGTGCTTTGGAGAAGAGCTTGACTCCCTCTTCTTTGTGGCAACCCCTGAGATATTGGAACTCTGCTATCATATCTCCCCTGGTCCTTCTCTTCATCAAACTAGGCATACCCAGTTCCTGCAACCGTTCTTCATATGTTTTAGCCTCCAGGCCTTTGATCATCTTAGTTGCTCTTCTCTGAACTTTTTTCCAAAGTCTACTTGTGTCTAATAATTTTCCACCTGCCTAAGTGGAGGGAGATCAGGGTAGCCTGTTTCTTTATAGATCTGCCTTCGTTTTAATTTTGCCCAGTTTCTCTTAGACAATCTGGTTGACTGGGACAATAAAGCAGCCGTATCTCTTCAGAAAGACCAAAGAAAGCATCCAGTGAAGGCAGGGGCTCTTTTAATTAGACCTGGTTCTCCTCCTACCTGGCCAAACTCAGAAACGCCATCTGTCAAATGCCCGTTTCGTTAACCAAGTCTGCAGTTTGATCTGGAAGGATGTAAATGGAAACTGCAGACCAGGGGGAGTCTGGATGAAGAAAAATAAATAAGTGCTCCTTTGAACCCTTTTGATTAAAAAGAAGGAAGAGAGAATATAGGATATTTCAGGCCATATTTATCCAGCTTCTAGAGAATGGATTTATCTAAATGTAAAAGAGTGGGACGCGGTGGCTCAGTGGCTAAGACGCTGAGCTTGTCGATCGAAAGGTCGGCAGTTCAGCGGTTCGAATCCCGAGTGCCGCGTAACGGGGTGAGCTCCCGTGACTTGTCCCAGCTTCTGCCAACCTAGCAGTTCGAAAGCACGTAAAAAAATGCAAGTAGAAAAAAATAGGGACCACCTTTGGTGGGAAGGAAACAGCGTTCTGTGCGTCTTTGGCGTTGAGTCATGCTGGCCACATGACCACGGAGATGTCTTCGGACAGTGCTGGCTCTTTGGCTTTGGAACGGAGATGAGCACCGCCCCCTAGAGTCGGGAACGACTAGCACATATGTGCGCGGGAAACCTTTACTTTTACAAAGAGTGCTGGCACAGTGGTTAGAGTGCAGTACTGAAGGCTACTTAAGCTGACTGCTAGTTGCAGTTCAGCAGTTCGAATTCACCGGCTCAAGGTTGACTCAGCCTCCCTCCCTCCCTCCCTCCCTCCCTCCCTTCCTTCTATGCAGTGTTAGAATGCAGTATTGCAGGTTAACTCTGCCGACTGCCAGC
The DNA here is from genome assembly GCF_059756535.1 of Pantherophis guttatus. NCBI lineage: Eukaryota > Metazoa > Chordata > Lepidosauria > Squamata > Colubridae > Pantherophis > Pantherophis guttatus. Next base: position 12,709,416 of record NC_142079.1, on the reverse strand, counting down.
AGTTCGATCCTGACTGGCTCAAGGTTGACTCACCTTTCCATCCTTTCGAGGTGGGTAAAATGAGGAGCCAGATTGTTGGGGCAACAGGCTGACTCTGTAAACCGCTTAGAGAGGGCTGTAAAAGCACTATGAAGCGGTATATAAGTCTTAAGTGCTATTGCTAAAGCCCATTGGAGAGAAAGAAGCATTTCTGATAATAATAACAGCACCCTAGATTCTTGGGAAGAACTTGATGTGTATGGAGGCCAACATCAGTTAAAGAATTGGCAGTTGTGACTTTACATTGTGGTGAACAAATGTCAGGACTCAAGAACCAAGAAACACGTAGAGTTTCTGCTGAGCAGTTTCCTTTATGTTCTTCACCTTCAGACAGAATCTTGCCAGACTAAAGCAATTCTTCCCACCATTAAAGATAGGATTAACAGGTTAACAGAGTTGGAAGGGACCTTGTAGGTCATCTAGTCTAACCCCCCGCCCAAGCAGCGTTTCTGACAGATGGCAGTCCAGTCTCTTCTTGAAAGCCACCAATGATGAAGCTCCCACAACTTCTGAAGGCTCAGTTGATGGCTCTCACTGTGAAAAAATTCCTCCTTATTTCCAGGTTGAATCTTTCCTTGATCAGTTTCCATCCATTATTCTTTGTCTGGCCTTCAGGTGCTTTGGGAAATAGCTAAACCCCTTCCTCTCTGTGGCAGCCCCTCCAATATTGGAACATATGCTCTGAGAACTTCTAGAGAAGAGCCCTCTTAACTCTCTTCCTCCCAACCAAACTCTCTAAACTTGGCCGTCTCTTAGTCCTCCACAAGGCAGCCCCTCCCTCCTGGGAATCCAGACTACATTCCACCACATCTGATAAATTTTGCAGAATTAGAAGAGTTCCGTCTTTATAATTTGGCCCCGGGATTTAATATTTGCTCAAGAGTGGAAGGAACAAGGAGGAGAAAAATATCAGTACACCCTTCTGAAAAGGGTGAACACCTTGTCAGCTGTCACATTCTAGTGCATCCAAATCACAGGTGTTTTTAATCACACAGTCACCTTGCTCAAGGAAAGGACAACAGCCTTAAAAGGCCCAGGCATTTAGGGCAGTAATTGCGTACTGCATAATCCATTCAGGTAGGCTTGGTTGGTACAAAGCCAAGCATTCGCCTCCTGCCTTCACCATCTGCCACCATAGTTCCTGCTGATGTAGTAGCAGGATGTGGGCGTGCATATATGAAAGTTTAACAGATGAGTTGGATACAGATACAGATTAACAGAGTTGGAAGGGATCTTGGAGGTCATCTAGTCCAACCCCATTTCTGACAGATGGCAGCCCAGTCTCTTCTTGAAAGTTTCCAGGGATGAAGCTCCCACAACTTCTGAAGGCAACTTGTTTCATTGAATATAGAATAACAGAGTTGGGAGGGACCTTGTAGGTCATCTAGTCCAACCCCCTGCCCAAGCAGGAGACCCTCCACCATTTCTGACAGATGGCAGCCCAGTCTCTTCTTGAAAGCTTCCAGGGATGAAGCTCCCACAACTTCCGAAGGTTGATTAAATTAATGAGTTAATCTTTTTGGATTAAGGTACCTTTTTTCTCTGAAAACAATCTCTCACCCCAAAAGAGCTGATAATTTCAGCTCCCCTCTCTCAAGAGATCCTAATACAGGTAGTCCTTGACTTCCAACAGTTCATTTAGTAACCGAAGTTACAACAGCACTGATTTATGACCGTTTTTCCCCCCACCCACCCTTACGACCTACAGCATCCCCATGGTCAAGTGATCAAAATTCTAACGCTTTGGCAACTGGCTCTTATTTGTGATTTGTCCCAGGGTCATGCGATCCCCTTTTTGTTGACTTCCTGACAAGCAAAATCCATGGGGAAGCTTAAGGTTCACTTAACAAGCACGCTACTAATTGAACCCACATCAGACTTATCTGCAAGGTCTCAGTTGTACCAAATGTGAGCCCTGTCTTTTCTGTGTTACAGGCAATGGATTTAAATGTCCCCGTGCTGGCAAGGAATATTCCAGGAAACGCTGCTATAATTGTACACCAAACAACTGGACTATTATATATGACCCCCCAGGTAATAATTAAGTTAAAACATGCTGAGACCTAGGTAGGTCTGTCTATCTGTCTTTCTATCTCTATCATCTATCTGTATCTATCTATCTATCTATCTATCTATCTATCTATCTATCTATCTATCTAATCATCTATCTATCATCTAGACTCTCTCTCTCTCTCCTATTATCTACCTACCTACCTACCTATTTATCTATCTATCTATATCTATCTATCTATCTATCTATCTATCTATCTATCTATCTATCTATCATCTATCTATCTATCTATCTATCTAATCATCTATCTATCATCTATACATCTCACTCTCTCTCCTATCATCTACCTACCTATGTATCTATCTATCTAATCATCTATCTATCATCTATCCATCTCTCTCTCTGCTATCTATCATCTACCTACCTACCTACTTATCTATCTATCTATCTATCTATCTATCTATCTGTCTGTCTGTCTGTCTGTCTGTCTGTCTGTCTGTCTGTCTATCTATCTATCTATCTATCTAATCATCTATCCATCTCTATCAGCTACCTACCTACCTACCTACTTATCTATCTATCTGTCTATCTAATCATCTATCATTTATCCATCTCTCTCTCTCTGCTATCTATCATTTACCTACCTACCTACTTATCTATCTATCTATCTATCTATCTATCTATCTATCTATCTAATCATCTATATCAGCTATACATCTCACTCTATCATCTACCTACCTATGTATCTATCTATCTAATCATCTATCTATCATCTATCCATCTCTCTCTCCTATCTATCATCTACCTACCTACCTACCTACCTACCTACCTACCTACCTAATCATCTATCTATCATCTCTCCATCTCTCTCTCCTATCTATCATCTACCTACCTACCTACATACCTATCTACCTACCTATCTATCTAATCAACTATCTATCATCTATCCATCTCTCTCTCTCTATCTACCTACCTACCTACCTATCTATCTAATCATCTATCCATCTCTCTCTCTCTCCTATTTATCATCTACCTACCTACCTACTTATCTATCTATCATCTATCCAACTCTCTCTCCTATCTGTCATCTACCTACCTACCTATCATCTATTTACCTACCTACCTAATCTATCTATCTGTATCATTTATCTGTATATCTCTATCACTATCTGTGTATCTCTCTCTCTCATCTATCTGTCTATCTGTAACATCTATCTGTACATCTATCTATCTATCTATCTATCTATCTATCTATCTATCTATCTATCTATCTATCTATCTATGTAATCATCTATCCCCCCCCTCTCTCTCCTATCTATTCTATCTCAGTTGTCTTGTGAATGAAATAATTTCATATTGGGAGCTGTCCATGACTCACGGTGCTGAAAGCCGACTTGGAGGTTAAGCTTTCAATTGGGACCTAATACTGCCTCTCCTCCCGCCCCTGGGGAGCCCGCAGGATGTGTCACCTCCCAGATAATTTATAGCTCCACTACCATAATGAAAACCTTGATCTTATTTGTGTTAAGCTTTCCGAACCATTTGTGGCACCTGGGTCACAGCTGTGAAAGTGCCTAACCACTGAGATTTTAAGTCCTCTGTATGTACGCTGCCGTGAAGGTTCACCCCATCTCCTAATTAACCAGAGTGTGTTATTAAAACTCAGAAAGGAGGGTCTGGGGGGGGAGGGAGGTATTACGGGGGAATTAATCCTGTTGATCCCATAAATTAGATTTCAGTTCTCCATCAATAATCAGGTACGTGCAATAACGCTACTCTTTTAAAGAATAAAAATGCGGACCGAGATTAAATAAAACCACCAAGTGGAAAATACATTTTCTCCTTAAGCCTTTTTTTTTTTTAAGCATGATGAATGCTGTTAAGTATAGTCGGAAGTTAGATGTTCCTTTTTCATTAGTCTTTGATGTAACTACACCCCTTCTGGAAAACAAATTGGAGGAAAATGTTGCGCTTAACCTGTTCTTCCCCGAAGCCAGTTGTTTCCCGCAGAGTTCAAGAATGAATCTTTTTGCTATAAGTTACAGCAGGTTTCTCTTGATTCTGAACATTATTATGTTGTTTTTAAGGTGGCCATGGGGTCCCAGGGATGAAGAGCAGAGAGTAAACAATATCTCACTTCAAGTTTTGAATTGTTTTGGGTTTGGTTTTTTTTTTTTTTGCAAATTGTCTTGGGAGTTGTGTTGCTCCTGATCTGTCTTGTGATCAAAGTTGACATTGGGTAAGATGGTGAGGTTCAAGAACCTTTTGAGAATTTTAGACAGGGTGGGTATGATCAATGCCCCCTCCCGCCAAGATCCACTATTAACAGCTAAGAATTCTCTTTTGAGAGAGAGAGAGAGAGAGAAAGAGAATGAGAGAGAAAAGGAGAGAGAAAGAGAGAGAGAGAGAAAGAAAGAGGAGAGAGAAAAGGAGATAGAGAACAAGAGAGAAAAGGAGAGAGAAAGAGAAGGAGAGAGAAGAGAAAGAAAGAGGAGAGAAAAAAAGGAGAACAAGAAAGAGAGAATGAGAGAGAAAAGGAGAGAGAAAGAGGAGAGAGAAAAGGAGAACGAGAAAGAGAGAAAGAGAAAGAGAAGGAGAGAAAGAGAGAAAGAGGAGAGAGAAAAGGAGAATGAGAACGAGAGAATGAGAATGAGAAAAAGGAGAAGAGAAAGAGGAGAGAGAGGGAGAAGAGAAAGAAAGAGGAGAGAGAAAAGGAAAGAGAATGAGAGAATGAGAGAGAAAAGGAAAGAGAAAGAAGGAGAGAAAGAGAAAGAGGAGAGAGAAAAGGAGAAAGAGAATGAGAGAGAGGAGAGAGAGAGGGGGGGAGAAGAGAAAGAAAGAGGAGAGAGAAAAGGAAAGAGAATGACCAAATGAGAGAGAAAAGGAGAGAGAAAGAGAAGGAAAGAGAGAGAAAGAGAGAGAGAAGACAGACAGACAGAGACTTTGGTCTCTTTGCTTCCTTTCCTCCATTCTGTCATCAGCCAGAAGAAATGGAAGAAATAATAACACCAATAGAGGGGAATATTGGTGCTCTCTGAGCTGATTTGTTCTCCTGCAGATGTTCATGACCCAACTTGGTTACATCCTGAGTGCTAGAAGGGAGTGGGCTTTAGAGATTAGAGGAGGAGGAAGAGGAGGACAAAGGAGAGGAAGAGGAGGAAGACTGTGAGGTCCTTGATGCTCTCTGAGCTTGGTTGTTTTCCTGCCAATATGTCATGATCCAACTAGGGAACATTACCAGTGTTGTTACCTGATGATGTTAACTAGTTGGGTCAGGAAGAAAACCACTAATCTCAGAGAACATCAAGGATCCAACACATTGAACTCTTATTTTGGGTTTTGGAAAACCATCTTGGGCAATCTTCTGGTAGAACATGAGTCTGGCATCTGCTTCCTAATCTGGTGTACCCTTGAAAACAGGGCAGAGAGCTTTCTTAGGAACTTCTGAGAAGTACTGCCATTATTCGTATGGACTACTGTAATGCTCTCTACATGGGGCTCCCCTTGAAAAGCACCCGGAGGCTCCAACTGGTCCAGAATGTAGCCGCGCGGGTGATTATGGGCGCAGCTCGTTGCGTGTAACACCTCTCCTATGCGAGCTGCACTGGCTCCCGGTGGTCTTCCGGGTGCGATTCAAGATGTTAGTTATCACCTTTAAAGCGCTCCATGGCTTAGGACCTGGGTACGTACGAGACCGTCTTTTGCCACCAATAGCCTCCCACCGACCAGTTCGTTCTCACAGGGAGGGACTACTCAGGGTACCGTCAGTCAAATTATGCCGACTGGCGACTCCCAGGGGGAGGGCCTTCTCTGTGGGGGCTCCAACCCTTTGGAATGAACTGCCCCCGGAGATACGGAATATCCCTGATCTCCGTGCTTTCCGCCGTGCCCTCAAGACCCTGATGTTCCAACAGGCGGGGCTAAACATATGAACATGTGAATGATTTTAAAATGTTATCTAATTTTAGGTTCTATTTAATTGGGCCAAACTATGTTATAATAATAATTTTAATGAGCAATTTTATGATGTTTGTGTATCTATATTTTTCTTGACTGTATACTGCCTTGAGTCCTATGGGAGAAAGGCGGTATAGAAATATAATAAATAAATAAATAATAAATAAATTCGTCATAGAACACTACTAATAATGGCCCACTCCCTACCCTTCCTTTTCAGGAATTTGTCCAGCTGGCCAAAACTTTGGTGAAGGACCCAGTTCTGTACCGAGAGATTGTAAGAAAGGCACATGAATATGTCCTGAAGCACCATTCGTGGGAGAAAGAAAGGAAGGTCTATCAGAACCTTGTTTTGAGACTTCATGAATGTTCTTGTACCAAACAACCGTGAGTCTCCAACCATCGTGGTCAACCAGCTTTTCTTCATCTTAATCATCTGGTTTGTCTTCATTCATGTTAATGTTATTGTCAGGATTACAAGTAACACACCGAACAAAAGAAGTTATTACTGTTGTGATTTTGTAGAGTTTGTTCTCCTTCAGAGTCAAAATGCATATACCGGTAGTAGATGTCTACAGCCTGACAGCTTCCAGGAGCATGGGACTTCTGTTCCCATAATGCCTTACCAGTCATTACCAAAGGACTATGGGAACTTGAACTCAAACACATTACAGAAGCTCAAGTTGAAAAAAATCCTAAATATACAATCAATCTAACCTTTATTGTTGACCGGAAACACTTTATAGATTATTATTATTATTATTTTGTTTGCATGAAGCATAAGAAATTGAACTTATGATTTGTGGTTGGGATGATCAGAAGGGATAGATTATAGGAAAAAATAGTTATGCTGTAGCCCACAAAGCCAGGGGTTCATTTAGAATTGTTTTTATAACAGGTGTATTAAAGAAAATTGGAAATTATTTCTATATATTTTTGTCCTCTCTTTGCTTTTCCACTTTTAGTCATTTCTTTGATCTTTTCTTCCTTCCTTCCATTCCTCCTTCCCTCCATCCCTTCCTTCCTTCCTTCCCTCTCTCCCTTTCTTTCTTTCTATCTGTGTCCATCCATCCATCATCTATCTATCTATCTATCTATCTATCTATCTATCTATCTATCTATCTATCTATCTATCTATCTATCTATCATCTATCTTAGTTCCCATTGCTTTTTATCCTCTTTTTAAAAAAAATTCTTAATAATTTCTATGCATCAAAATTGCATGCACATCATGCATTAAATAAAATAAATCTGTCTGAATGGCAGTGCACAGTTGAGGTTATGGTAATAAACAATGAATATCTGCATTGTTTGGGGTAATTTCCTCTGCATCTCTACATGGATATGCAGATACTCAAATTAGGCAGAGGTGGGTTTCAGCAAGTTCTGACCAGTTCTGGAGAACCGGTAGCGGAACTTCTGAGTAGTTTGGAGAACCGGTAGTAAAAATTCTGACTGGCCCCGCCCCCATCTATTCTCTGCCTCCCGAGTCCTAGCTGATCGGGAGTCCGAGCTGATCGGGAGGAAATGGGAATTTTACCTTCCCCTGGAGTAGAGAGGGAATGGAGATTGATTGATTGATTGATTGATTGATTGATTGATTGATTGATTGGTTCGATTTATATGCCGCCCTTCTCTGGAGACTCAGGGTGGCTTACAGTGCGTTAAGCAATAGCCTTCATACTTTTGTATATACCTGCTTAGTAGGGCTTTTGCCCCCCCCCAAGCGGTGTTCTTTTTTATACAAAGTCAGCTTATTGCCCCCACAATCTGGGTCCTCATTTTACCTACCTCGAAAGGATGGAAGGCTGAGTCAACCTTGAGCCTGGTGAGATTTGAACTTGCAGTAATTGCAGGCAGCTGGTGCTAGTTAACAGCACTTAGTCTGCTGCGCCACCAAGGCTCTAAGGATCTCCACCAAGGATCTGTAAAAGGATATTTTATAGTATCCTTCCCCTGCCATGCCCACCAAGCCTCGCCCACCAAGCCACACCCACAGAACCGGTAGTAAAAAAATTTGAAACCCACCACTGCAATTAGGGATATCTAGAACATCATATGAAGCCCTATCTAGAATTAAGCACCAACCCCCCCACCCCACCCCCAAATTATTTGACTCTTTGTTGCTATGGATTCCCAGCTTTCAACCCAACTCCCGAAGAGCAAAACTCAAATTTGAACCTAGTCAGCCACTTTTTAAATCTGCAGCTGTTTCCACGAGGAAAGAAAGAAAAACGACAACTTTAAAAGGGTTTTTAAAAAACAAAAACAAAAAAAGAGAGTTGCTTTTCTCATTCCCAAAGACCGGGGATGAAAAAAAATTTAATTTCCTCTTCTTGTCAGCTGCAGTTGCAGAATTACACACACACAGAAGCACACTCACACACTCCGTTCCCTGCGGTTGGTAACTGCATTTTTTTTTTAAATTAAAAAAAATATATGAATTGGGCTCTATTGGTCCAAAACAGCCAATAAAAAAGACGAATCCGTCTCGAAAAGCAAAAGTAGATAAATGCTACCTATCGGAGTCCCTCTTTTAATGATCTCCTGCTGGTAACATAGCAAGAATTCTGGCTGGGGGAGGAGAGGTGAAAATAACTCAAATCCATCTGTTGAGCGAAGATCATCTTCAGATCGAGTGATCTGATTTATTTATAAATTCCCGGGGAACGGTATAGACAATCGCCAAATAAAACAGCCATTCGGCTGCGTTTCCTTAAGCGATGCTCTTCTTTCTTTGCAAGTTCATTTGTATTGGTTACGTAGAGCGATTTCGGCTCTTCGGTGTATTATTCTCGACTTCTTAAATCCCTTAGTCATTACTATAGTTCGATAGGCGTTGGTAAGATTTGTCTCTCACCCTCCTCCCCATTAAAAAAAAAAAAGCAATTAAAGGAAGATCTTGCAGCCCATAAATCTTAGCGCAAGCGTGATTCATTTTTCATTCACGGTAATACTGGGGGGGGGGGGGCGGTTTACACTTAGAAGTTTCTGGAGTTTTGTTTTTCTTTTAACTTTACTTTTACTTTTATTTGATTTATATACCGCCCTACTCCCGAAGGACTCAAAGCGGTGAACAGCCAACAATAAAATACATACATACAAAATTTAAAAAGCAGAGATGAAATCAAATTAAATAGTTGGCCCAGACAGATTTAAAACCCAATCAATTTAAAACAAATTTAAACTTTGAATATTAAAAATAATAAAAAATATTAAAAATATTAAAAATGTTTAAAAAGAGGGAGAAAGTTAGGCCAGGCCTGCCTGGTGAAATAAAAAGGTCTTTAGAGCGCGGCGGAAAGTGCGCAGATCCGGGATCCTCCGTATCTCCGGGGGGAGCTCGTTCCAGATAGTAGGTGCCCCCACAGAGAAGGCTCTCCCCCTGGGGGCTGCCAGTCGACATTGTTTGGCCGACGAAACCACCAAACTGTGGTTTTTTTGGGGGGGAGGGATGTTGCTTCAATGAAACTCTGCTGATCATGGCTTGGTTTCATCTGGGCCATCCTTGCGTGTTTGAATATTCGTTAGACTATGCTAACGAAGAGAAGGATTAGCGGGTGACGTGATAAGCCGTCTTCCACAGGGGTGAAATGTAAAATTTGTTACTACCGGTTCTGTGGGCGTGGCTTGGTGGTGGTGGGGGTGGGGGTAATGTGACTGGGTGGGCATGGCCAACTTTTTTTTTTTTTTAAACTTTTCATAAGCATTTTTTCTAATACTTTGAAAAGCCTCTCTGACCATCAGGCAACTCAGCTGGAATCGTCAGAGACTTTTCAAAGCATTTTTTTTTTACCACCTCTTCGGCCAAGAGGTTGCAGAAAAAAATGCTTTGAAAAGCCTCTGACGATCCCAGCTGAGCCGCGCGATCATCAGAGGCTTTTTTTTTTTTAACTTTTAAAAGCATTTTTTCTACAACCTTAAGAGGTTTCAGAAAAAAATGCTTTGAAAAGCCTGTCGATCAGGCAACTCAGCTGGGATCATCAGAGACTTTTCAAAGCATTTTTTTTACCACCTCTTCGGCCAAGAGGTTGCAGAAAAAAATGCTTTGAAAAGCCACCTCGATCCCAGCTGAGCCGCACGATCATCAGAGGCTTTTTTTTTTTACTTTTAAAAGCATTTTTTTGTCGGAAGAGGTTGTAGGTCGTAAATCGAGGACTACCTGTATTCTGTGTTTCTGCAGTTCTTCTCTAGGCTGGTTTTTCCAGTTGGACTACAGCTTCTATCTTCCACAGCGGGTAATGGTTATGTCGGCAGGGAGGAAACTGCTGTGTACAATCCAGAAAGTCAGTCCTTGATGTGAAATGCCATCTATCTATATATCTATATGTCATCTATCTATCTATCTATCTATCTATCTATCTATCTATCTATCTATCTATCTATCTATCTATCTATCTTTATCTCTATCTATCTATCTATTTCTCTATATATCTTTATATATATATATATATATATATAGCTATATTTATATATCTCTATCTCTATCTCTATCTCTGTCTCTCTATATCTATATCTATCTATCTATCATTTCTCTATCATCTATCCATCTTTCTATCTATCTTTCATCTATCATCTATCATCCATCATCCATCATCTATCTATCATCTATCGATCTATCTTTCTATCTATCTATCTATCATCTTTCTATCATCTATCTATCTATCTATCTAGCTAGCTAGCTATAGGTCTTTGGTTATTAGGGTTTTCTCCCGCGTAAAATTGGAAGTGTCTTGGCAACGTTTTGACGAAGTCTCATTCGTCATCTTCAGGCTGGTGTTTTCGGCTTCGTGCTTCTAGGAGAAGATGACGAATGAGACTTCGTCGAAACGTCGCCAAGACACTTCCAATTTTACGCGGGAGAAAACCCGAATAACCAAAGACCTACATACAAACACCTCAGAAAACAAATATATATATATATATATTTATCTCCCTCCCTCCCTCTCTCTCTTTCTCTCTCTCTCTCTGTATATATATGTTCCTGGTGCAAAATGTTTTAAATAAATAGAATAAAATTATGTATTTAAATTCCACCTCACCCCAAAGAGCGACCTTGAGGCAGGGCTGAATTTAGAGCTGCCCCCCCCCCGACACACATACATTTTTCAAGCTTGTTTTGTCTGCTGCAAAAATTTCCATTCCGGCTTGTTTGTCAGTCCACGGAGTCCTCCTTTGCTCCTCCTATTTTTAGCAAGGCCAAAAGCTCTCATGGTGTTATAATTATCCCAATCAAATCCGTCAAGCTGGGAGGGGGAAAAAAAAAAACCTTACTCCACTGCATTTCTGCAAATCAGATCCAGGTGGACGTGATGGTTTTTTTTTCTCTGGCAGGGGAGAGGGGGAGGAAAGAAATTGCCAAATGCTTTTTTGGGGTAGGTAATTTGCGGGTTTTGCCAGAAATGGGAGAAAGAGCATTGGGCATTATTTGGGGGAATTGGTTGTTCCTCCGTACAAATATTTTGGGCTATGAGAGAGGGACTGGCTCAAAGTCACCCAGACAGCTTTCATGCCTAAGGAGGAACTAGAACTCACAATCTCCTGGTGATTGGCCCAAAGTTACCCAGCTGGCTTTCATGCCTAAAATGGGATTAAAACTCACAGTCTTCTGGTGATCGGCCCAAACTCACCATTGGGTTTTTGTGCCCAAGGAGGGACTAGAATTCACAGTCTCCGGATGATTGGCCCAAAGTCACCCAGCTGGCTTTCATGTCTAAGGCGGGACTAGAACTCACAGACTCCTGGTGATTGGCCCAAAATCACCCAGACAACTTTCATGCCTAAGGCGGAACTAGAACACCCAGACTCCGGATGAATGGCCCAAAGTCATCCAGCTGGCTTTCATGCCTAAAACAGAACTAGAACTCCCAGACTCCTGGTGATTGGCTCAAATTCACCCAGACAGCTTTCATGCCTAAGGAGGAACTAGAACTCACAATCTCCGGATGATTGGCCCAAAGTCACCCAGCTGGCTTTCATGTCTAAGGCGGGACTAGAACTCACAGACTCCTGGTGATTGGCCCAAAATCACCCAGACAACTTTCATGCCTAAGGCGGAACTAGAACACCCAGACTCCGGATGAATGGCCCAAAGTCATCCAGCTGGCTTTCATGCCTAAAACAGAACTAGAACTCCCAGACTCCTGGTGATTGGCCCAAAATCACCCAGACAACTTTCAAGCCTAAGGTGGAACTATAACTCCCAGACTCCTGGTGATTGGCCCAACTCCCAGACTCCTGGTGATTGGCCCAAAATCACCCAGACAACTTTCATGCCTAAGGCGGAACTATAACTCCCAGACTCCTGGTGATTGGCCCAAAATCACCCAGACAACTTTCATGCCTAAGGTGGGACTAAAACTCCCAGACTCCTGGTGATTGGCTTTTGTGTCCAAGACAGGACTAGAACGCACAATCTCCGATCCAAGTCATCCGCCCTGTTTTCATGCCCAAAACGGGATTGGCACTCAGTCCTTAACTGGGTGCAAACTGGAACTCATCAACCCCACACCCTGCAAGACGCAAGCCCAGGGAGAGTTGGCATCCAGCGAGTCACCCAGAGAGCGAAACGAAAGCCAGTTTCTCTTTTTTAACACCCCGGCCGAGTTTTCACCCAGTCCTTCCAAATGCCACTCCCCGCCTGCCGAAAGGAATTTCAAAACTGGCGAATCTTCAGCATCTCCGAGGCACTCTTTGGCCGCAACCATAGAAACGGTGAGTAGCAAAAACGCCGAGAAATGTAGCTTGTAGGTCGGGTGTTGTTGTGGAAAGGACATTCCCTCCTTCCCAGGGGACTCTGTTTGCAGACCTTCTGTTCCTCCTTCAGCTGCATCCAAATGAAGCTAGGAGGCGCTCATTCTCGATTCATAATTTAGCATCGTAGGACATAACGAAAGTCGTTCGGCTGGGCTAAGGCGTATTACGCGGCAGCGTTCTTGCTTGCAAGCATGTTTTTTTTTTTTTTTAAATCGCTCTTCCCTCTGTTGACGAGAGCACGTGCCTCGTTTGATGGGTACTATTTTGGGAAGCTGCAGAAGCCCAACGTACAGCAGAGCACGGATGGAGGCGGTGAGAGCTTCAACCAGGTGGTTAATTAATGGCTGCTGTCCAAATTAAGTAACGCTCCGATGGTTATTATTATTATTATTATTTAATAATAATCTAGGCAGCCTATTTTTGGAATTCTTTTTAAATCTGTGGTTTGCAATGCAGGGGAAGGAGCTGCGCAGTTCAACTCTGGAGACGGTGAACATCCGCCCAAGAGATGAATAATTTCTGGCACTTATGAAAGGGCGATTTTTCATTCTCTTTTCTTTTTCTCCCTTCTCTCCATCTTATCTTTTCTGCAAAAGGAGGAGAGGCCTCTCCGTAGAACAACTAACTGACATGTCAAGCTGCTTTTTTGAAGAGGGGGTTTGGATTTATACTGCTGCAAGGGAGGATAGCCATTAAGCTGAGAGTTTAAGGGTTTATCCCGGCAAGATTCTGTCTATTGTGTGTAAGGAAAGCAAAAACTGGACACCTGAATTGTTCTATGTCAATGTTGGCTAACCTTTTTGCATCGCGTGCCAGGAGGTGGGGCTGGGGGGGGGTCACGCACACGTGCCCACACCCATAATTCTATGCGCCCTGCCCCCGTGCATAAGCATATGACAACCCCCCCCACTCCCTCCACTCCTGGCATGCGATGGCCCGGTAGATCCGTTTTTCTTTCTCACCTGGCTCCAGGGCCTCTCTAGGAGTCTGGGAAGGGTGAAAACGGCCTTCCTCACTCTCCCGGAGGTCTTCTGGAGGCCGAAAACAGCCTGTTTGACAACTTCTGGTGGGACCGGAAGGCCCGTTTTTTACTGTCCCCAGCCTCTAGGGCCTCTCTAGGAGTCTGAGGACGCCTTCTCCACCCCCCCCGAAGATCCTCCAAATGCCAAAATGGCCCGTTTGCCAACTTCCGGTGGGACTGGAAGTTGTCAAATGGGCTGTTTTCGGCCTGTGAGGAAGGCCGTTTTCACCCTCCCCAGACTCCTAGAGAGGCCCTGAAGCCAGGTGAGAAATAAAAACGGGCCTTTCCCACCCACCCCTACTGTTTCCCTACTTCTGGTGGGGCCAGAAGACCCAAAAATCAACTGGCCGGCACGCACATGCGCGCCGGAGCTGAGCTCACATGCCCACTGATGCGTGCCATAGGTTCGCCATCACAGTTCTATGTCATTCTTAGGCTTTTCCCAACACTCCTTCATGTGTACTGTTCTAACCTAGGCTTCCTTAGAAAGTAAACAGCACAAACTTAGTCCCGGCAAACCTCTTTAATTCATTCAGCTGTAAATTACTTTCATTTACAGTCCACAAGGCTTGATAAACAGTCTTTCAGAGGAAGGTTATCAACCTCCACCTATCTCACATGGAACGCTGCCAGAGAGCTAATTTCGAGATGCAGGGCAAGGCCAAACTTGGCACAGAGTCACAAACAGAAGTTTCAAATCTTGAATCGGCCAGATGAGCTAATAGCTTCCTGCAAAAGCTCACGTCCTGTTCACTTCTCTTTTATGTCTTAAGGGAGGGCCCAATCATCTCCAAGCCTTACTCCCAAGTCGACCCTGTTCTCTTAATTGTTCCTGTCTCCTGGCAGCTCTGCGCATGCACACACTGGGAACAGGCTCATGCTGTTCTTCTGCCTTGCTGATGTCAGACTCCAGAAACCTCGGAGGCAGCAAAGAGCTACCAGATGGCCTTGGCCCCCTCTCTGACTCCAATTCAGAGCCCTCATCTGAGCCTTCCCCAGACTACAGAACTGGCCCACGTTCCTCCCAAACCTCCTCACTGTCCAAATCTGCTGCCAGCTCTGCTGGCCACTGGCGGGCCACAACATGTACAGTTCCATAACGCAACCTCGAGACGTTTTTTTTTTTTTTAAAAAAAAAATACCACCACAAAGAGGTGTTGTTTTAATACAAAGCGTTTCGTGACTGGTGACTTTTCCCTGCATTCATCCCGGCACACAATCCCAATAAATTACAACACCCAGTCTAACGTTTAATTGTAGGGGATATTTAAATCTTGTCAATTAAGGGCTTTGCAAATTACCAGCTTCATGGTGGTTACCTTATTTCTCCTCCCTCGAGAGGTTGGTCACGATCAATAAATTAAAGAAAGGCCGTCTTTCGCCTCCCTTTTGATGAAAAGGGAGAGAGAGAGAGAAAACGATAGCTGGGTTGTTTATTACCCTTATTACATTATCTGTGGCAGCCAGGCAGAGAGGAGGAAAGGAGCGAGCAAAGTGTCAGGATGCTCCGAAATTTAATGAAGTGGTTCCAAATATTAATAGAGCGACTGAATAATGGAAGTGCACATTTTCCGGAGTCCTCTGACAATAACTATAAGGAGGCCTCCCGGAAGCCGGAGAGATGGAGATTGGCAATGAGAAAGTGCCACTCTGGCGTATTGCAAGACCAGGAATATATTTGCCAGGGGTAAATGGGGATATTTGTTTAAATTCGGTCATTCTACAAGTCTAGGAAGGGAAGAAGGTGGAATAACGGTTGCTTCGATCCTTCACGATGGGCAATCTGGTTTTCGCTTGCTGGGAGAAACTTGACACCAGCCGGTCCTTAATTGGTGGGATTTTTGTTAAGGCAAGGCAAGAATTTGGAATCGACTGGATACCAAACCTGGGGAACAGATCTAGGATGGATTTTTCAAGGCTTCATTCTGAAGGTGTGGCAGTTTCGTGTAAAGTCACCTTGTGGTCCCAAGTCACCTTGTAGGGGAAATGGCATAAATATTTGAATGAATAGAATAGAATAGAATAGAATAGAATAGAATAGAATAGAATAGAATAGAATTTTCTTCTTACAAAGTAGAATACAATGGGACTGGACTGGACTGGACTGGACTGGACTAGACTAGGGAATGAAATGAAATGAAATAATGAAATAAAAGAATAGAACAGAACAGAATAACAGAGTTGGAAGGGACCTTGGAGGTCTTCCAGTCCAACCCCCTGCCTAAGCAGGAAACCCCACACCACTTCAGACAAATGGTTATCCAACATCTTCTTAAAAACTTCCAGTGTTGGATTACTCACAACTGGAATGGAATGGAACGGAATGGAACGGAACAGAACAGAACAGAACAGAACAGAACAGAATAACCGAGTTGAAAGGAACCTTGGAGGTCTTCTAGTCCAATCTCCTGCCTAGGCAGGAAACCCTATACCATTTCAGACAAGCGGTGGTCCAATCTCTTCTTAAAAACTTCCAGTGTTGAAGCATTCACAACTTCTGGAGGCAAGCTGTTCCACTGACAAATTGTTCTGTCAGGAAATTTCTCCTTAGAATGAATGGATGGATGGATGGATGGATGGATGGATGTGCTTTATCTCTATGGGTCTATGGATGACTGAACCACATTCTCACGAACATTGGCAGGACCAACTACCATATACATATTAACAAGGCACAAACCCCAAACTCCCTTCTAGCACTGATGATGTTCTCTAGGTGGGTCATGAAATGTCTGCAAGAAAACTGCCAGGCTCAGGAAGCACCAAGGACCCCTCAGTCCTCCTTCTCCTCTTTTCCTTCTCCACTCCACAAATACCACTCCCTCCTAGCACTGATGATGTCCCCTACTAGGGTCATGAAATGCCTGCAAGCAAGCAACCAAGCTCAGAGAGCACCAAGGACTCCACAATTCAACCCTGGGCTACCGAGACACTCTTCTATTGGAACAGAAGTCTTTCTGAATCTTCACTTAATCCCACTCAACTTTAATGCATGATCTCTGGTGCCCCGTCTTCTCCGATGTCTTTTTCAACAAGCATTAGGGAAATTAAACTCCTCGAGAGCTGTGGAAATCCAGCAAAGCTATTTTGAGCTCAAAGTGTGTGTGAAGTGAAAAATTTGCTGGCGATCAAATGCAGGAAGGGAGGACAAGGATGAAACAATCTCACCGGGTGAGCAAAAACCTACCAAACTAAGGGGGGGAAAAATAATTAAAACCAGAACCTAGCCAGGATGAATCTCTTCCCTTTCGCTTCTGCGAGGCTGAGTGTCATGCCCCTGTCGGAGCCTGAATCCATGGAGGGAGACGAGCTGGAACTGGAGCCGGCTTTGTTGGCTTTGGAGGAAAATGGGGAAGGGCAGGGCCAGGGCCTTTCAGGATTAGGACAGCTGGAAGACAGGGAGGAATGACGGCAGGATAACCAAGAGAGGCTAAGCAGTGAACACGAGAGACAGAACTCAGGCGATGACAAGGACCACCCCCTTCTGATCCTCGAACATGGAGAGTGGAGAGAAGGCGAGTGTCAGATCCCTAACATGATACTGCTATTCAAATGGAGGGAGGTGGGAGCATGGGGATAAGATGTGTTTTATAACCTTTTTCCTGGCGCCTAAGCACCCTGCAATATTCTCACCGTTTGGGAATGAAATAAGGAGGGAGGGCCATGTGGATTGTATCAGTTGGTTGAAAGCGGAAGAAGAACATGAGAACGGATCCTTATCTGGTTCTCAGGACGGCCGTTACGATAAACATCTTCACGCCTGTGGATTGGCTGAATCCACATTCGGACTGGAGGGATGGATTCTAGAGCCCTATTTCTAACTGTGAAGTTTGGGAGGGAATTTAGAGTCTGCTTCTCCTGTTCTGCTATCACTTCTCAATAAAAGGTTCCTTTTGAAATACCACGTTTCAAGAGTCTATACTTTCTTGGGAAAGGAGGAGAGGCAGGTCCTTAGCGAGAACAGTGGAGACTGACCCAACTACTCGGGAGGAGAGCGCCCCGTCCCTTTTCACAAGGCACACCTGGGGACTGAGACTTAAGGAGATGCTATGGGGAAGGGCATTTGTCGGGAACAAATGCTGAATTCCTGGAGTGTTGAGTGCCGACATTTGAACTTTCCTGGATTCCTTGAACTCTTTCTTGATTTCTGGATTACTTGCCGTGCTCCCTTGCTTCCTGGACTCTTCAACTTGCCCTGCTGGATTTATTGCTTTGCAGCCATGGTGTTCACAGTGTTGGGCTGGACTATTTGCAACCAGAGGCTGCTGGAGGTCTGTGTGTGTGTTTGTCATCACTTTGTTCTGGGACTTGCCAGAAACATGGGAACGTTTGCGGAAATTTGGAGCAATAAAGGGACGGTTTAAACTGCCAACTGCCTGTGTTATCTCTGTGTCGTGCCCCGGGTCATCACTGAGGTTTAACCTTTCTCCTCTTTGGCCCTGACTCAAGCTGCGAGGACTGTCCCACCCAACGATTGCTAACTCAAAATTTTAGAGGTAACCAATGCTGACTTTTTGGACCTTGCTGGCCTTTTGCGAGATCCTAAATCTTTGGTTTTAGCAATAGGATGTAGACTTATATACTGCTTCACAGTGCTTTACTGCCCTCTCTAAGCAGTTTGCAGAGTCAGCCTATTGCCCCCCAACAATCTGGGTCCTCATTTTACCCAACTCGGAAGGATGGATGGCTGAATCAACCTTGAACCGGTCAGGATCGAACTCCTGACAGTGAGCAGAGTCAGCCTGCAATACTGCATTGTAGCACTGCACAACCATGGATGGATGGATGGATGGATGGATGGAAGGAAGGAAGGAAGGAAGGAAGGAAGGAAGGAAGGAAGGAAGGAAAAAAGGAAGGGCAATAGCATTTAGATTTATATACCGCTTTAGAGTGCTTTACAGCCCTCTCTAAGTGGTTTACAAAGTCAGCCACTTGTCCCCAACAATCTGGGTCCTCATTTTACCCACCTCGGAAGGATGGAAGGCTGAGTCAACCTTGAGCCGGTCAGGATTGAAGTGCTAGCAGTCAGCACAGGAAAGAAGGAAGGAAGGAAGGAAGGAAGGAAGGAAGGAAGGAAGGAAGGAAGAGCAATAGCACTTAGACTTATATACCGCTTCACAATGCTTTGCAGCCCTCTCTAAGCAGTTTACAGAATCAGCCTCTTACCCCCAACAATCTAGGTCCTCAGAAGAATGGAAGGCTGAGTCAACCTTGAGCCATCCAGAATTTGGGTCCTCATTTTACCCACCTTGGAAGGATGGAAGGCTGAGTCAACCTTGAGCCTGGTGAGATTCGAGCTGCCAAATTGCAGGCAGCTGGCAGTCAGCAGAAGTAGCCTGCAGTACTGCACTCTAACCACTGTGGCTCATGATCCTGTCCTGTGTCACTACTGAAGAGAACACCACGGGGATTCAAATAAATAAACAAATAATTAGGAAGTCAGGGCCTAATTACCAAAAAAAAATTGCTTTCCCCAAGATACGATCTGCCTTATCCAAATCTAGATCTTTTTTTGCGGTCCTGATTTTCAGGGAACTGGGATTGAGTTTTAAACCTAGCTCAAAGTGTCTCTTTTAGCTTCTCATTGGAAGTTTGTTCTAGCCTTCACAACTCACACACAAAGACACACAACAACAGAACTCCACTTACAGTTGCAAAATACCTCTGGGATGCTTGTCTCTTTTCTCCCCGCATTGCTTCGTTTCTGTTTCATCCATTACCTGAACGAAGTGTGAAAGCATTTCCTGCACTTACTTACCCCAGCACTGAGAATGTGCGAAGTCCATTCGTCTTCATCATTAGCTAGCTGGAGGAAAAAAAAAAAACCTCAAAGAATTACTCTGTTCCTCAAATGAATCTGTTGCTTTGCTCGAGTTCGTTGTCCAGATCAGTGCAGATGGTGATTAACTAGCGATTTGGGTGAGTAATCTCCAAAAGAAAAGCCTGCCGTTTCGAGTGATCCTTTCTCTAAAGCATTAAGGCGGTTCCCTAGGAGAATCTCTGGAGATACTCAGTCATCCAGGTTGTTGTTCTCTCAAAGGGGCTTTTTCAAAAGGCAACGGGACTGTTGGTTTCTGGAGGAGGAGGAGGAGGGGGAGGAGGAGCAGGAAGAAGAAGAAGAGGAGGAGGAGGAGGAAGAAGAAGAGGAAGAAGGAGGAGGAAGAGGAAGAACTAGACTAGAAGGAGGAGGAGGAGGAGAAAGAAGAGGAAGAGGAAGAAGGAGGAGGAAGAGGAAGAAGAACTAGACTAGAAGGAGGAGGAGGAGGAAGAAGAGGAAGAGGAAGAAGGAGGAGGAAGAGGAAGAAGAACTAGACTAGAAGGAGGAGGAGGAGGAAGAAGAGGAACAGGAAGAGGAAGAGGAGGAGGAGGACTAGACTAAGGAGGAGGAGGAGGAGGAGGAGGAGGAAAAAGAAGAGGAGGAGGAAGAAGAAGAAGAACTAGACTAGAAGGAGGAAGAAGAGGAAGGAGGAGGAGGAGGAAGAAGAGGAAGAGGAAGGAGGAGGAGGAAGAGGAAGAACTAGACTAGAAGGAGGAGGAGGAGGAGGAGGAGGAGGACTAGACTAGGAGGAGGAGGAGGAAGAAGAAGAAGAAACGTTTCGCTTCTCAACCAAGAAGTTTCATCAGTTCACGATTGGGTGGTCCATCCGCATTTGAAAAAAAAACAAAACATTTTGAAGACAGCAAATTCCACGTTTTGGATAGAGAAGACTGCTGGCTTGAAAGAGGGGTACAAGAATCCATTTATGTTAGAATTGAGGGGGAGCGATATGACACCACCTATCTTGCAGCAGTTCCAAGAAGATTCCAGAACCAATTGCACCCTGATTTAGGTGACCCCCGAGGGCACAGATAGCCCCCCCCCAAGTGACCTCAAGATCTCTCAAAGAGAGTGCTAATGACCAGATGACTGCAAAGAAACACAATCCTTCAATATCCCTACCACCACCTCCATTCTATCAGAACATATCCATCCCCCCTTCCACCCTCAGAACTAATGAGGCTTCTTGGATGAGAAGCAAAATCTTCTTCTTCTTCTTCTTCTTCTTCTTCTTCTTCTTCTTCTTCTTCTTCTTCTTCTTCTTCTTCTTCTTCTTCTTCTTCTTCTTCTTCTTCTTCTTCTTCTTCTTCTTCTTCTTCTTCTTCTTCTTCTTCTTCTTCTTCTTCTTCTTCTTCTTCTTCTCCTCCTCCTCCTCCTCCTCCTTCTCCTTCTCCTTCTCCTCCTTCTTTTTCATCTTCCTCCTCCTCCTCTTCTTCTTCTTCCTCTTTTCTTCCTTTTCCTCTTCTTCTTCTCCTTCTCCTTTTCTTCTTCTCCTCCTCCTCCTCTTCTTCTTTCTCTTCTTCATTTCTTTTCTTCTTCCTCTTCCTCTTCTTCTTCTCCTTCTCCTTTTCTTCTCCTCCTCCTCCTCTTCTTCTTCTTCATCTTCTTTTCCAACTCCTTTCTTTCTTTCTTTCTTTCTTTCTTTCTTTCTTTCTTTCTTTCTTTCTTTCTTTCTTTCTTTCTTTCTCTTTCTTTCTAGAAAAAAAACCTGTCCATTTGCTTTTTGCCTTTTGAAAAAGCACCTTTGAGATTCCCTAGGACTTCTGAAACATTTGCTTTGGTCTACATCCTGCTTTAAATTCCGTTCATATGTGCAAATCCTTCATTGGTGGTTAAAAAACCACTAGGCATATATGCGAGATAGGAAACCAATCACCTACTGTATCTGGGATGGGAAGTCGACATTTTTATGAAGCAATGGAGAAGCATCAACCTTCTCCCATTTTGGAACGTCTAAAATGCTGGAAGCTAAGCCTGATCGTTTCTACCTTGCATACAACGATACCTATCAAACTCCAGAGTTAACATCTACCGTATTTTTCAGAGTATAAGACGCACCTTTTTCCCTTATAAAAGGGGGTGAAAATTTGGGTGCGTCTTATACAACAAATGTAGCCCCGCCCACCCCTATGGCCTCTGCCTCCCAGCAATTTACCTCCTT
Source organism: Pantherophis guttatus (assembly GCF_059756535.1). Lineage (NCBI taxonomy): Eukaryota > Metazoa > Chordata > Lepidosauria > Squamata > Colubridae > Pantherophis > Pantherophis guttatus. The sequence goes on along the minus strand of NC_142079.1, from coordinate 12,687,653 downwards.
GCAGCAAGCAGCAAGAAGAAGAAACGGCTCATTTCAGCTTCAGCACAGCCTAATTAGCACAAGTTGATTGTCCTTTGGATCGGCCTCCCGACTCTCAGCTGTTTCAGGCTGCAGGGATTGCCATTGCCTATTGCTGCGCGGGCCTCTGCTGCTTGCTGCAAGGAGGTAAATTGCTGGGAGCAGATTTTTTTTTTTCTTGTGCTAATCAAGCTATGCTGAAAACAAAAATGAAAATAAAGTAGGCTGTTTGCTGTTTGCTGCAATGAGGCAAAATTGCTGGGAGGCAGAAGCAGATTTCTTTTTCTTGTTTTCCTCACCAAAAAAGGTACTTGCATCTTATAGTCCGGAGCGTCTTATACTCCGAAAAATACGGGTAATTACAGAGAAAGTCTATAAATCCCTAGCTTTGAGTCAGACCTGCTCATGTCCCAGAGATATGATGGTGAGGTCTTCTAACTAGTCCACCTTCCAAATCCCCCCCCAAATCTGAAATGGCAGGGTGTGTTTCCGAAATGGGGACTTAGAAAGGGGGAAAGAGAAAGGCACATGAGAAAGTTCAGTCAATCTTTCCTTCCTGCTCATCAAAGAAATCTGTGATGACCTGAGGCATGGCACGAAGGCAAAACAGCCAGAGTATGAATCCCCTTATTGGCACCAACTCTGCCCCCCAACGCCCCTTTTACGGCCTGGAGAAAAGCTCTCCCACAAACCTGTGGATACTCCAGTCCAAATGCTGTAAACAGAATGACTGCAATCAATCACTCCACCAGAGCAAGATAATGAATCCCAGATGGGAAGAATACTCCCAGCAACACAGGATAGGAACACAGTAGCACGACAGGAATCCAAACAGTCAGGAGGAAATGCCAGGAATGCAGGTCACAACTAAACTCTCAACACCGGATTAATTCAGGGTTTATTCACGACAAATGCCCCTCCTTTAAACTCCATCCCCAGGTGTGCCTTGTGAAGGGAATCAGGGCCCTTTCCTTTCTCGTAAGCCACGCAACCCACGTTGCTCTCTTCTGCGTTCTTCCCTGCGCGCCCTAGGATGATGAGGGGGTGGGCTTTGGTCTTCATCTGAACCCCCTCTCCCTTGTTCTACCTCTCCCCTGCTCTGCCCAGCCCGACTTTGCCCTTCCCCAGTTTCCTCCACAGCCAACAAAGCCACTCTCCTGCTCTCTGTCAGCTGTTTGTCTTCCGTCTCAGAGTCAGACTCTGAAAGGGGCATGACAAAGTCCATGAGGACCCTTCAGAGATGACCCATGAATGAATCCAAAGGAATCTTAGGAGTTAGAAAGCAAGGAAACATATCTCCAAACTTGAAAAAAAAAAAATCAAGCAGATATGTTGTTGCAGAGAGCCCTGTAAAACCAGATCTTTATCAGTTTTTGTTTGCTTGTTTGTTTAATTACATTTCCACCTTTCCTCCCGGGGCAAATTATTTACTTACAAACACATTCCATCTTGATTTCTGATCGGAACCAGAACAAGACAAATCTGAGAGTAGAATGTGAGCTCCCCAATTTTGGGGGGCCCCCTAAAAATTCTGTGTTGCCAAAAAGCTGCTGAGATTCTAAGGGGGAAAAATAAATAAAAAGAATTCCTAAACACAAGTCTGAATATGACAAATGGCCACCGAATTTTATTTAATTAAAAAAGGGGGAGCTTTTATATTCCCCTCGGTGAAGGCTCGCTTTGCGATCTTTCCTACTAAATCACTTAGTAAATCCTCTTTGAAAGAATGAAAAAAAAAATAGATAAATACTTTCCACATTCTTTGGCGCTATTTCTGGAGAGAATTAAGAGAAATTAGAAGTACCAAAGTAAGTCCACCTTACGATTTTGTTTCTGCTGGTCCTTGTTTGCTCAGATGTTCTCCTCCATCTCACGTGGATTGAGATACGGCCTTCAGCTTCTCCATTTTTCCCTCCCTCCCACCCATCGTGTCCCCCCTCCCTCAAATATAAGATCCAGATGACAAACCTGAAATACTGAAAAATTAACCAGCTTGAAAACATCTAAACCATACATCAGGATTTACTTTTTGGGTCTTGATTTGGAAGGATCAACTCAAAGAATGAGATCTTAATTTGACTTTTCCTTATTTAATTTTTTTTTTATTTTCCCTTGTGTGTTGGCTTCAAACACCTGTCTACAAGTCCCATTCGATATATATTTTTGTTATTTTGGGATTTTGATCATACTCTAGATGTTTTCCACAAAAAACCCAACGACCCACAGTTGGGTTGTGCACCAAGTTCTATTTCTCTCTCTCTCTCTCTGCTCCTCATCTTTGACTAGTATCTCAACGTAAAGGCAGAAAGGTGAGTGGGGGGAAAAAAAGAGATAAGAAAGAAAACAAAATCTTTTTCAGGTATATTGTTACACTTTTTCATGGAGCTGCTCCATGTAGTTCCTTAGTTCTTTACATTCCCCCAAGTCCATGTCTTGACAAACCCATTTGATATCATCCTCACTGCTGTTCAAAATGGAGTTGACCGTTGGGTAGCCACCATCCGAAGAGATGGTGGTGAAAGTGGTAAATTGGACACGTTTCCGTTTGGAGGTGGGCGAGGTGGCCTGTTCGTTCTTCTGCTCCTTCCCTTCCGGGGAGGTAACAGAGTCTGTGGATCGGAAGACTTGGCCGTTGAGGTTCTTCTGAGGATTGGCACTAAGGAGATATTTGCTTTCTTCTAAATCCATGCTCCGGTCAATGGCTGTGATGCATTCCTCCTGTTGGGTGGAGAAATTGAGGTGGTTCTCCAGCAGCTCAGCTCTATTACTCAGTCCTACCCAGTCGTGAGAATGCCTCAGTCCTTCTTGCTCTTCAAACGGAGCCTGCTTATGCCTGTATTTCAAGGCGAAGGTGACGCAGTTAATGAGGAACACCAAGATGGCCAAGCAGAAGACACCTAGCAAAGCATACATCCCGATTTCCAAGTCACTCAAGCCCCTGGGTGTCTCATCAGGATCGTCCTCTTCCAAATCTCCATTGCTCCTGGGCAGGTCTACCTGAGCTGGAAAACTGGTGAAGTCTATCGGGAGATTTTGCATATGACCATCATCGTCTAGGAGGCTCTCTCGGTCTTCCTTCTTACTCAGGATGGACTTCTGAGTGCTGGTTGTCCTGGTTTCTTCATGTCCCATGGAGGAGCTGTAGTAAGGCCCCTCTGGGCGAGATCTCTCCTGCAGGCTTGTCTTCTGACGACGATCAGTGGTCCGGTTCTCCAGACGGACCCCTTCTCTGCCATGTTTGCTGTCAGTTGGGTTGGGGACGGTGTCATTTTGACCAAACTTGACCTTGATGTTCCCGGTACCCACTGCCAGGACGCTCTTCCTTTTGGACTTCTGGCACGATTCGCTGATCACCAGCTCTACTTTCACCAACAGGCCCTGTCCTTCTGACTCGGCCACGAGGAAAGGCCATTTAAACTTGGGGCTCTGGTGGACGGACACCACCTTCTCATCCAGAGATGTGGCCACCAAAGAAAAGTCCTTGGCATCGTAGATATCTAAGGGCATAACTGCTCCGTCGCTGAACTGGATCCAGCAACTCATCACGGCTTCCTATTTTGGGGGGGAAATGGAGACAGAATGATACTGGGACGAACCCATCAAAATGTTGTTTTTTTCCATACAGGTTGTCCTCGACTTACAATGGTTTGTTTAGTTACTGCTCAAAGTTACAACAGCATTGGAAAAAAGTGACTTAGGACCGTTTTTAACACTTATGGCCATTCCAGCATCTCCCATGGTAACATGGTCACAATCCAGACGCTTGGTATTTATATGCTCGGCTCGTTTTTATGACGGTTACACTATCCCGGGGTCATGTGATCATCTTTTGCGACCCTCTGACCAGAAAAATCAGTGGGGAAACCAGGTTCCCTTAACCTGGTTAGTGTTAGTAAGGGATTCAATTAACAACAGTGGCAGGAAAGGTCGTAGAATGGGCCAAATTTCACTTAAGAAATGTCACATTTAGCAACATAAATTTCGGGCTCAACTGTCGTAAGTCAAGGACTAACCTGTATACAGTCAGAATGCAGACTTTTGAAATACCAAGATACCATGTCAATTATTAATTTATAAAATTTATCAGGCGCCCGTCTTACCATCAAGATGACTCTGGGGGTTTGCAATCATATACTGTATTTTTTGGAGTATAAGACGCTCCGGACTATAAGACGCACCTATCTTTTTTGGGGAGGAAAACAAGAACAAAAAATCTGTCTCTGCCTCCCAGCAATTTGCCTCCTGTCAGCAAACAGCAAATAGCAGAGGCCGAAAATGGGGAGCGCGGAGGGGGCAATCGGCAACGGCCATCCCTGTAGCCTGAAACAGCTGATGGTCGGGAGGCCCATCCAACCTGACAATCAGCTGCTTGTGTTAATCAGGTGCCCAACATTTTTAAAAATATAAATAATGTTGGACATCATTTTATATATTTTCATGTACATTAAAAAACGTTGGGCACTTCATTTTTAACTTCCCTGTTGGCAATAATGATGTCCCTCTGGGACCAAGTAAGAAGCTGCATCTCCAACAGCCCTTAAAGTTACAGTATTTTTGTTCAGATGTCCCTTCTTTCCTTTCCATTTTTCTTCTCCAATTGTCCCTGAACATCCTGCAGCAACTGAGCTAAATGATGGTGTTTGGTTGTTGTTGTTTTTCTAAGATAAACTAATGCAGACCTCATAAAAGGGGAATATTTGTAGCTCAGGGTTGAAATGCATGGCCCTTGGTGCTCTCTGAGCTTGGTTGTTTTCTTGCATACATTTCTTGACCCAACTAGGGAATATCATCAGTGCTAGAAGGAAGTGGGGTTTGCAGAAAGGAGGAGGAGGAGGAGGATTATTATTATTAACTGTGGGTCCTTGGTTCCCTCTGAGCTTGATGTCTTTTTACAGATGTTCCATGACCCAAACATGATGGTGTGACCTAGTTTGAATAATGAAATGTTGTTGTAGCCCGTACGCGGCCTGTGCAGCTAGTAGCTGATTCGGACAGCGAGGAGGCTGGTGTGGTGCTGCGCCAGCAGCCTGTGCAGCTGGCACTCGTGTCAGACAATGAGGAGGCTGGAGAAGATGTGGTGCCAGAGGCTGGGATTCAGCCAGGGCCTTCAGAACCTCCAGAAGCTCCCATAAGTGAAGAGGATGAAGAGGATGAGCCTCTTCTTGATGCACGGGTGCGCAGAGCTGCCAAAAGGCAGGAGTGGCTCCTCAGGAGGAGGTCTCCTCGAGAGTAAGGCTTGGGGCTAATTGGCCACTCCCTTAACCTATTTAAGGAAGGACGACGATTGAGGCAATTTGCAGGGAACAACTTCATTCACTCTCCTTCGTCTTGATCTTAGTTCTCTGCAAATTGCTTCTGGACTTTCTGCCAACCATAGTAAGATTACGATTATTTATTCTCTGGATTCTTGTAGGCTGTTAAGAAAGTTAATTAACAGCCTTTGTTTGAAAAAGACTGATTTAATTTAGTAAACTAAGGTTTGTACAGACTTTGTGTGTGCTGCATTCTTTGGGGTCCGTAGCTGGGGCAGAACAAATGTCTGCAAGAAAACCACCAAGCTCAGAAAGAACCAAGGATCCCTAATGCAGACATGGAGCAAAATGAACTGAACGCTGGAAAAATGAGAAAAAGAAGAAGGAAAGAAACCGAGAAGGACCCTAAAGCCAAAGGCACTTCCTTACAGTGGACAGTAAGGCACATTTGGGATGTTCAGAAGCACTCCAAAAGCTAGAGCTGATCCCATTCTAAATATGGTCCCCAACTGCTGGGGCTGAGACACACAGTCTTGAATTTTCATCTTCTGCTACCCCGCCCAGCTCAAAGTCTTTCTTGAAACCCTCTATAAATTGATGGCCACGATCAACTCTACTGATAGCAGGTTGAGTCCTGTAGCTTTGGGCATAGCTGCTGGATCTCCTGATGCTGAGCTGTAGCAGATGATCTCAAGATCAACAACCACTCCACACAAGAGGGAGAACAACTTTACAGTTTACAGATTACAGAGTTGGACGGGACCTTGTACTGTAGGTCATCTAGTCCAATCCCCCCCCCCCAAAGCAGGAGACCCTACACCATTTCTGGCAGTCCAGTCTCTTCTTGAAAGCTTCCAGTGATGAAGCTCCCACAACTTCTGAAGGCAGCTTCTGTTCCATTGGTTGATTGCTCTCCCTGTCAGAAAATTCCTCCTTATTTCTAGGTTGTATCTCTTCTTGATCAGTTTCCATCCATTATTCAGGTGCTTTGGAAAATAGCTTGATCTCCTCCTCTCTGTGGCAGCCCCTCAAATATTGGAAGACTGCTGTCATGTTTCCCCTGGTCCTTCTCTTCACTAGACTAGCCATGCCCAGTTCCTGCAACCATTCATCATATGTTTTATCCTCCAGTCTCCTAATCATCCTGGTTGCTCTTCTCTGCGTTCTTTCTAGAGTCTCAACATCTTTTTTATAGCGTGGTGACCAAAACTGGATGCAGTTTTCTAGGTGTGGCCTTACTAAGGCTTTATAGAGTAGTATTTGCTCCCTCTTTGCTCTCTCTCTCTCTCCAACCCCCACCCCACCAGCTCTATTCTATCCATCTCCCCAAAACCACCAGGCAGGCACAATCACATCTGGATGGTTTCCATGCTGAAGGACCAACAAGGTTAAGATGATGGAACTTGCTGAGATAGCTAAATTGACTCCTTTAATCAGAGAAAAAAGACAATATCTACAGTACGTTTATTGCTGTCTGAAATCTCTTCTAGGCTTCTTTCTTTTTTCTTTTGCTGTGAAACAGAAAAAAATGAATTTACGATTTATGGTCGGGATGATTAGACAGGATAGATTATAAAAAGGAGAGGGATGTGGTAACCATCGAGGAAGAGATAAATTGATAATTGGACTTATAACTGCCATAAAGAATATATTGCATGTTACTCCTTTGTAGCTTTTTTCCTTCTTTTCCTTCTTTTTTTCCCTCTTTCTTGCACTTCAAGCTTTCATTTTCTTTTCTTTTTCTGGCTATATAATTAATTTATGTTGTTGTTTTTTTCCTCTTACTTTTTTTTTAAAAAAATACTTCTTTAATAAAAATTATATACATAAAAAATAAAGGACCGCCAAGGTTAAGGAACAGCTAGATTTGCGGTAGAAACCCGAGTGTATAGAAACTTCTTCCCCAAAACATGTATTTTTGGCAGGTGAACAGTGCGATGTTGTATTATTTATGAGAGGTTACCAGAAGAAGAAGAAGAAAGAAAGAAAAAATGTTTTTTTTTTCATCCAGCACTTGCTCTAGTTTTACCGCCCTATTTACTGGAACAATGCTTCTCTATTTAGGAGTTCGGTGGCCTTCGGGGATGAGCACCTATAAATCTAAAATGTCCTTTATTAACAATTGCACAAGGACACCAGCACCAGTTCACCTGCTCCGCTGGCAAGAGGAGGCAGGAAAAAGGGATTTGGAAAATGGCGGACTGTTGTCAAGGAACACTGAAAGTTTGGCATCTGCTCTCTCTCTCTCTCTTTGTGTGTGTATGTATGTGTGTGTAGGGGGCGTCTTTTGTTCCCATTTACCCATTTCTATTTCCCAGAAGGTTGTTTCCTCCAACTGGAAACTTTGCGGGGTCTTGGTGGGCACGAGTATCTATGATGGGAGGTGTATTGTCAGAGTAAGATTATGGGAGATGGTGACGAAGAGGAGGAAGGAGAGGGGACTAATAGGACTGAAGAAGGAGAGTTGAAGTAGAAGAATAATATTGGGGGGGGGGGAAGAAGGGAAAAACTAGGGAAGGGAAGGGGAAGGGATAAATTGGGAAAGGAAGGGAAGGCATGAATTGGGAAAGGAAGGGAAAGGATGAATGGGGAAGGGAAAGGATGGAAGGGAAGAGATTAATGGGGAAAGGAAGGGAAACGATGAATTGGGAAGGTATGGAAGGTATGAATGAGGAAAGGAAGGGAGGGAAGGGAAGGGATGAATGGGGAAAAGAAGGGAAAGGATGAACGGGGAAGGGAAAGGATGGAAAGGAAGGGATGAATGGGAAAGGAAGGGATGAATGGGGAAAGGAAGGGATGAATGGGGAAAGGAAGGGAAGGGATGAATGGGGAAGGGACAATGGAGAAGGGAAGGAAAGCAATGAATGAGGAAGGGAAGGGAAGCTATGAATGGAGAAAGGAAGGGAAGGGAAAGGAAAGGAGAAAAGAAGGAAGGAAAGGATGGAGGAAGGAAGGAAGGGCAATGGGGGGAGGGAGCAAGGAAAGAAAGAAGGGAGGGTGGGAAAGGAAATGAAGTAGAAGAGGACAAGGACGAATAGATATTAAATGGAGGGCCAGACATTAACTGCCTGGCCCTCCATTTGGCTGCCTGCAGTTTCGTACGGCCCTTTCAAACGTTGCCAGTGCAATAGATCCCGTATTCACCTTCGGCTTGTCAAAGTATCAATTGAGAAGCAATGGCTGATGCTTCAGAAAGAAAGGAGGACCCCACCATGACCCACCGGACACTTGGAGGCCCAACCAGAGAAAAGGAACTTCGGCAGCTACCTGCTTTTCTGCTTGAAGCACTTCGTGGGCGATGGCCGTAGCGAAGATTGCTCTGTTGCTTCCGGTGCTCAGCTGTAAGGAGAGCGAGAGGCCCGATACCAGCTGGACGCCCAAATCAGTGATGGTCACCTTCTCATCCAGGACGGTCACCGTCTTCTCTGCCAAGATGGCATCGGAAAGTGGGGACAGGATCTGCAGGAGGCGACCAAAGAGACAGTTCATCTCTCTACATTCCCAAGGAAATCACTTTTCCCAAACACTCGATGAGTCTCACTTGTATCTATGTAGAGAGCCTTTATTTATTTTTTTCTGCCCCAGAAACCACAATGTTGTTAATCAAGATCGCAGCCCTATAAAACAACAAGGATACATTACAAAGAGCGGTTGACTTGGGACTTAAGTTTCGGAAAATAGGGACTGGGAAGGGAAGAAGGAAATGGCGGGTGGGAGGGAGGGAAGGAAGGAAGGAGGAGGGAGGGAAAGAGAAAAAGAAGGGAGGAAAGTGGGAGGGAGCGAGCAAGGGAGGAAGGAAGGGGAAAGGGAGGGGAGATGGGCTGGAAAAAAGGAAAATGAGAGAGGGAGGGAGGGAAGAAGGAAGGAAGGAAGAAAGGAAGGAAGGAGGAAAGAAGGAAGGGAAGGAGAGATGGTTGGAAAAAAGAAGGAAAATGGGAGGAAGGGACGGAGAAAAAAGGACCATCAGGGAACAATCTGTTCAAGGTGGAATGATCAGATGAGTTCATCCTATTTTGTTTTCACACTGAAACCTTTACAAAAATGTTCATCATGAATACATTGCACATGTCAGCACGACAAGATGCATTTATCCTAGAGCTGACATGAGAAGGAGAACGCAAGTGTCTGCAATGGGAAGGTTGCCTTTCACCTACTTATTTTAGCTGGAAATTATTTATTTATTTATTTATTTATTTAAATTTGATTTATTTAAATTTGATTTATATGCCGCCCTTCTCCGAAGACTCAGGGCGGCTTACAATGTGCTCAGCAATAGCCTTCATCCTTTTGTATATTTATACAAAGTCAGCTTATTGCCCCCACAAACTGGGTCCTCATTTCACCTACCTTAGAAAGGATGGAAGGCTGAGTCAACCTTGAGCCTTGGAGAGATTCGAACCCTGCAGTAATTGCAGGCAGCTGGTCTTAATAACCAGCTTAATAACAGGGTGCCTTAAACCCCTGTACTACCAAGGCTCTTTTATTTGTTTTACCATCATTTTATTTGTATACCACCCTTCTCCAACAGGACTCAGGGTGGTGAACCAGCCACAGTAAAAACACAACATATAAAATTTAAAAACAATTTTAAAAACATTAAATAATTTTAAATAATGTCCCCTAGGAGATGGATGGGAGGGGGGAAATTCTTTGAATTGGAGCAGTAGATTAGGGGTGAATGATTGGGAAGATGGCCAATGAATGCAGAGGAGTGGGGGAAGGAAGAGGAGGGATTTTGGGTCAGCATGTCAGTGCTGGCTGCATGGAGTCAGTGTAAAAGTTGCCGTGCTAAATAAAATGGAACTTTGTTTCAAAAAAGACTTTGTTTGAGACGCAATTTATTTGAAGACGGCCTGAAAACCTGACAGCACATTTCTACCTGTATTTTCTCTCAACAGATGAATCTCTAAACACACCTGCTCTCCAAACCCATCTCTCTCTCTCTCTCTCTCTCTCCCTCCCTCTCTCTCTCTCTCTCTCTCCCTCCCTCCCTCCCTCCCTCTCTCTCTCCACCTCTAGGTGGTCCTGACTGACTGAGAACTTTGTTTTAAAATCCTGAGACATCAGGATCTTCACATTTGAAAGTGCAGGTTGAGAAAACACGAGGGGATCCCGCAAAGGGATAATACATGTGATCCCTTCTTTCCCTCTGTTATTATGTTCTATGCTCATGGGACCAGTGTCTTGCATAGATTGATTTAATTTTCCAAACTTTTTAAATTTGTTTCTGCTAAAAATATTAAGAGAAAGAGAGAGAGAGAGAGAGAATGAGAGAGAGAGACAGAGAGAATGAGAAAAAGAGAATGAGAGAGAGAATGAGAGAGAATGAGAGAAAGAGAATGACAGAGAAAGAGAGTGAGAAAAAGAGAATGAGAGAGAGATATAGAATAAGACAAAGAGGACCAGTATCTTGCATAGATTGATTTAATTTTCCAAACTTTTTAAATTTGTTTCTGCTAAAAAAATTAAGAGAAAGAGAGAGAGAGAGAATGAGAGAGAGAGACAGAGAGAATGAGAAAAAGAGAATGAGAGAGAGAATGAGAGAATGAGAGAGAGAGAATGACAAAGAGAGAGAATGAGAAAAAGAGAATGAGAAAGAGACAGACAGAATAAGACAAAGAGAAAGAATGAGAAAAAGAGAACGAGAGAGACAGAATAAGACAGAAAGAGAGAATGAGAAAAAGAGAATGAGAGAATGAGAGAGAGACAGAATAAGGCAGAGAAAGAGAGAGAAAGCGAGAGAATGACAGAGAGAGAGAATGAGAAAAAGAGAATGAGAGAGAGAATGAGAGAATGAGAGAGGCAGAGAATAACAGAGAAAGTTAGGGTTGCCAGGTCTGCTTCCAAAAAATAGCGGACAAGCGGGGGGAGGGGGGGTGTTAAGTAGTAAAAAAATAAAAAAAAAATTACAATTAAATTATATATTTTCTTACAAACATTTTAACACGTATTAAAATAATCACTTCAAAACTTTACTTAAAATTCAAACCATCAAATATAATAATATGTAAAATATTAAATTACATTTTAATTTCATCATAAAGCTTTTGAATAAAAAAAATGTCCACTATTTTGTGAAAAAAAAATAGTGAACATAATGTGAAAAAAGCGGACTGTCCGCTCAAAGAGTGGACACCTGGCAACACTGTGAGAGTGAGAAAAAGAGAATGAGAGACAGACAGACAGACAGAATAAGACAGAGAAAGAGAGAATGAGAATGAGAGAGAGAAAGAGAGACAGAATAAGACAGAGAGAGAGAGAGATGAGAAAAAAGAATGAGAGAGAGAATGGGAAAGAGGGAGGGAGGGAGGGAGGGAGAGAAAATTTATAAACATGGAGCAATCCAGTGGATAACATCTTGGCAATCCATACATAGGTGACTTGGACGAATTCTCAGGAGACAGCTGACAGGTATTCTTCCAAGTGAATGGACCAACTATCAATTTGTCACTCACTTCCTTGCCGCATTTCTCTTCCCAAATATATTCTTTGTATTTCTGGACACAAGGCAGAGCGAAGAGTTTCTGCAACTGATAAATGTCTTTAGAAAGAGCTGCAGAGTAATGCCACTCTAACAAAGGCCCTTTTTTATAAAAAAAAAAAAAAGACTGATAAATTTACGCAATGCAATGCACGGGTTGCCGGAGTGCCATAAAAGCTTTTTTGCAAAGCAGGAGTGCAAAAAGAAAGAAAAAGAAAGAAAGAAAGAAAGAAAAAACTCACCACCTTATCTTCAGCTTATCCAACAGCATAAAATGAACTTTTTAGTGCTTTTCGGGGCATTCTTGAAACATAAAACGCTTCTTTCTGCTTTTGTGCTATCGTTTTGGTTCCTTCCTGTTTGTCCTCCTTCTCAAAGTAAACCAAGATCAGATTTGGACTTTTTTTTTTTTATTTGATTTATATGCCGCCCTTCTCCGGAGACTCAGGGCGGCTTACAATGTGCTAAGCAATAGCCTTCATCCTTTTGTATATTTATACAAAGTCAGCTTATTGCCCCCACAACTGGGTCCTCAATTTACCTACCTTAGAAAGGATGGAAGGCTGAGTCAACCTTGAGCCTGGCGAGATTCGAACCTGCAGTAATTGCAGGCAGCTGGTCTTAATAACAGGGTGCTTTAGACCACTGTACTACCAAGGCTCCTGGTAGTACAGTCCTTTTTAAAGGACTATGGCTAAATATTCAGCGTTTTTATTACTTTAAGGGACCCTTGCGGTTGTGAAATGTACCCCCGTTTTCCTATCTGCTCCCTCTTGGATTGATCATTCAGCAAGGTTCAAGAGATACAAAGAACGGTTGCAGGAATTGGGTAGAGGTAGTTCACGTGTCAGCAACCTGCGGCTCTGGAGCCTCATGCAGCTCTTTGGGTCCTCTGCTGTGGCTCCCTGTCGGGTGATCCCACCACTGGCTGGCCCCGCCCCTCACCCTCCCCTCCCAGTCACTCCTGGCATGGCCTGAGAAGGTAAGGGCAATGGTGGGTGATGGAGAAGCAGCCAGAGCAGAGACAGAGTGGTACAGAGAGAGTGGGGGAGAGAGAGACATAGAGAGATACAGAGAGAGGGGGAGAGAGAGGGGGGGAGAGAGATACAGAGAGAGGGGGAGAGATACAGAGAGAGGGGGAAAGACACAGAGAGATACAGAGAGAGGGGGAGAGAGAGGGAGAGAGATACAGAGAGGGGGAGAGGGGGGGGAGAGAGATACAGAGAGAGGGGGAGAGAGAGATACAGAGAGAGGGGGAGAGAGGGGGGGAGAGAGATACAGAGAGAGAGGGAGAGACAGATACAGAGAGGGGGAGAGGGGGGGAGAGAGATACAGAGAGAGGGGGGGAGAGAGATACAGAGAGAGGGGGAGAGATACAGAGAGAGGGGGAGAGACAGAGAGAGATACAGAGAGAGGGGGAGAGAGATACAGAGAGGGGGAGAGAGAGAGACAGAGAGAGATACAGAGAGAGGGGGAGAGAGAGGGAGAGAGATACAGAGAGGGGGAGAGGGGGGAGAGAGATACAGAGAGAGGGGGAGAGAGAGATACAGAGAGAGGGGGAGAGAGAGGGGGGGAGAGAGATACAGAGAGAGAGGGAGAGAGAGGGGGGAGAGAGATACAGAGAGAGGGGGAGAGAGAGATACAGAGAGAGGGGGAGAGAGAGGGGGGGAGAGAGATACAGAGAGAGAGGGGGAGAGGGGGGGAGAGAGATACAGAGAGAGGGGGGGAGAGAGATACAGAGAGAGGGGGAGAGATACAGAGAGAGGGGGAGAGACAGAGAGAGATACAGAGAGAGGGGGAGAGAGATACAGAGAGGGGGAGAGAGAGAGACAGAGAGAGATACAGAGAGAGGGGGAGAGAGAGGGAGAGAGATACAGAGAGGGGGAGAGGGGGGAGAGAGATACAGAGAGAGGGGGAGAGAGAGATACAGAGAGAGGGGGAGAGAGAGGGGGGGAGAAAGATACAGAGAGAGAGGGAGAGACAGAGAGATACAGAGAGGGGGAGAGGGGGGGAGAGAGATACAGAGAGAGGGGGGGAGAGAGATACAGAGAGAGGGGGAGAGATACAGAGAGAGGGGGAGAGACAGAGAGAGATACAGAGAGAGGGGGAGAGAGATACAGAGAGGGGGAGAGAGAGAGACAGAGAGAGATACAGAGAGAGGGGGAGAGAGAGGGAGAGAGATACAGAGAGGGGGAGAGGGGAGAGAGAGATACAGAGAGAGGGGGAGAGAGAGGGGGGGAGAGAGATACAGAGAGAGAGGGAGAGACAGAGAGATACAGAGAGGGGGAGAGGGGGGGGAGAGAGATACAGAGAGAGGGGGGGAGAGAGATACAGAGAGAGGGGGAGAGATACAGAGAGAGGGGGAGAGACAGAGAGAGATACAGAGAGAGGGGGAGAGAGATACAGAGAGAGAGACAGAGAGAGGGGGAGAGAGAGGGAGAGAGATACAGAGAGGGGGAGAGGGGGGGAGAGAGATACAGAGAGAGGGGGAGAGAGAGGGGGGAGAGAGATACAGAGAGAGGGGGAGAGAGATACAGAGAGGGGGAGAGAGAGACAGAGAGAGATACAGAGAGAGGGGGAGAGAGAGGGAGAGAGATACAGAGAGGGGGAGAGGGGGGGAGAGAGATACAGAGAGAGGGAGAGAGAGGGGGGGAGAGAGATACACAGAGAGAGGGAGAGACAGAGAGATACAGAGAGGGGGAGAGGGGGGGAGAGAGATACAGAGAGGGGGAGAGAGATACAGAGAGAGGGGGGGAGAGAGATACAGAGAGAGAGGGAGAGACAGAGAGATACAGAGAGGGGGAGAGAGAGATACAGAGAGAGTGGGAAGGGAGGGAGAGAGAAAGAGAGACATAGAGAGATACAGAGAGAGGGGGAGGGACAGAGACATATACAGAGGGAGAGGGAGGGGAGAGAGAGATATGTCAAAAGGGTTTTGTGGTTTCCGGTGTTTTTTAACAACTGGTTCTCTGCCCTAATGACTAACTGGGTAGGCATGGGTGGGGGGTCATGTGACTGATGGAAGTGAGTGACATTGAGTTGGCCACGCCCACCCAGGCTTTGTGGCTCCCGGTGTTTTCTTTTCTGTGGGAAACGGGTCCAAATGGCTCTTTGAGTATTTAAGGTTGCAGACCCCTGGACTAGAAGACGTCCAAGGTCTCGTCCAGCTCTTCTGTCATTCAGTTGGATGGATTTTTGCACTGAATGAAACTTCCTAATTCACGTGCCCTGAACAACATGCTGCTTTCGTATCTTAGGTGTGAGCAACTCTAGATTCTCCAGTTAGATGAAGGTAGATATGAATCTTTGGGTCTGGTGTAGAAAGGAACCTGTCTTTTCACCCAGCCCTTCATTTTGCTCACCTGTAAGGTAGTCATTCCCAACTCCTGTCCCATTAGCACCTGTCCATCTTGCAGTTTGGCAATCCTGGGTTCTTCCACTTGCATGAAATTTTTTACCAGGTCAGTGATGTCCACTTGCCAGTCGGAGCCCAGCAGGTAAGTCGTTTGTCCCCCAGAGTCCAAGGGCTCGGCTACAAACTGGGTAAGGACTCGCACTGTTGCATGCTGGTACTGGAGAGTGCAACCTCTCCCCTTCCTCTCATCCTCCTCTTCGTCGTCGCTGTCTCTAACTGGCCTGTGAAGAGATTCAAGGCAGATGGTCAAGCCACACTGTCAGGCCTGCCTCCGTTCAAAGCCCAAGCAAGGAAACCCTCGACTCCGTTGAAGTAGAGAAGAGGGACTTATTACTGTGTTTGAAACGATAGCGGCGAAAGCGAGGAAAGATCTGAGTCAAAAGGCGGGAAAGTTGCAGGTTGAACCAGTGGTGAAATCCATTTTTTTAAAATTACCGGTTCTGTGGGCGTGGCTTGGTGGGCATGGCAGGGGAAGGATACTGCAAATTCTCCATTCCCTCCCCACTATCCCCATTCCCTCCCCACTCCTGGGTGAAAGATATTGCAAAATCTCCATTCCCTCCCCACTCCAGGGGAAGGATACTGCAAAATCCCCATTTCTACCCCACTTGGGGGCCAGAGGTGGTATTTGCCTTTTATCCCCAGAGCTAGGGTGGGGCTTCGCTAGCAGCAGTAGCTCTTCCGTCCCGAGGACCGGTCCATAGATTTCCACTGCTCTCCTCTCCTCTGCCTTCTGCGCATCCGTGCGTCAGGCACTGGACCCAGCTGTTCCTCCTCTTCCTCATCAGCCACCTCCAGACCTGGGGGCTGTTGACTCTCCATCTGAGGACTGACAGGCAGCCCAGGCTCCATCTCCGTCTCCGTCTCCGTCTCCGTCTCCGTCTCCGTCTCTCTCTCTCTCTCTCTCTCTCTCTCTCTCTGCCAGCTCCATTCCCTCTTCCCCCTCGGAGCTCTCAGGTTGCCTTGATGCTGACCCTGACTCCCACCCCTCCCTCTCCTCCTCCTCTAAGTTGGCTGCTGGAGGGGCTGGCGACTGACAGGCCACACAGTCACAAACACAAACAAATTAAAATATAATGTGAACCCAGATAAAATATTCTGCCTGAGCACAATTTATGTATTGATGCTTATCGTCAATAAATGTACATTATATCTACCCACAAAAGTTAGATCTCCGTTTGAATGGAAAGTATTGCCAGTTGTTCACACTTCTTAGCAACCAGGGTAGACGGAGGCTGATTTCACACAATGCGGAAATGCCATGTGGAAAAAAGATGGTTAGCTAGTTTGAGGGACACAGTGTTGTCTGAATGAAGCCAAATGGATGTTTTCAGGAAATGATGGAAGAGGAAACCAGTGAAATCCACTTACCTTCGCTACCGGTTCGGGAATGGGAGTGCGCATGCGTGCCTCTTCTGCGCATGTGCAGAGCCTTCTGTGCACGCGCAGGTGGTCACAAATGGGACGTAATGACCAGCAGTGGGTTTCAAATCCCGGTACTACTGGTTCATTATGAGAGCATGCGGGCGCGGTCACTTTTCAAGCGTGTGGTACTTCTGTGCATGAGCAGAAGGTTTTGCGTATGCGCAGAGCATTTTTGATGACGTCTGGGCCGGTGGGCGGAGCCTCCTGCCGCTACGGGTTCGCCCGAACTGGGGCAAACCGATAGCAACCCACCACTGGTAATGAGGTCCCAGCGGATGGGCGGAGCCTCCTGCTGCCGGTGCTACCAGTTCGTGTGAGCTGGATAGAACCAGCTGGATTTCATCACTGAACCAGGGCATGGCATGCTTTGATGAGACCTCAGCTAGGAAGGTCCCAAGGGATCTCACCTCTTGTTAGAAACGATGGGGATCCTCCAGCCCTTGATCTGATTTAACTCGGTGTCAGAGACTTCGATTTGCAGTGGGAGACGAGGAACCCACACAGTCAATTCCAGGGGGCTGTTCAGATGTTGGTACGTAAAATGGACCACTGCATTCACTTTGCCTTTCATTTCCTTCCCGTTCACGAAGACGTAGTCACACCTTTCCGACACCTAAAAGAAGAGAGAGAGAGAGAAAAGAGAGAAACAATTTTAAAATAATGGGATAACAGAAGAAGAGAGTTGAGAGGGACCTGGGACGTCTTCTAGTCCAACCTCCTGCTAGTGATGGCGAACCTTTTTGCCGTCACGTGCCAAAAGCAGGGGGTGTGGGGTGGTGGTGGTGTTGTGTGCATTTCCGGCCTCCGGAGGGCTTCTGGGGTGGTGGTGGTGAGGAAGGCCGTTTTCACCCTTCCCAGGCTCCTAAAAAGGCTCTGGAGCCTGGGGAGAGCAAAAAAACAGGTCTTCTGGTCCTGTTTTATGGCCGTTTCTCGCCTCCGGAGGGCCTCCGGGGGGGGAGGGAGGCTGTTTTCGCCCTCCCCATGCTCCTAGAAAGGCTCTGGAGCATTGGGAGAGCAAAAAACAGGCCTTCCCCAACCCCCCCAGAGGCCCTCTGGAGGCCAGAAACAACCTGTTACCCAACTTCCAGTGGACCCGAAAATCAGCTGTCCAGCATACACATGCGCTCTGAACTAGGGCAATGCTCGCGTGCCCACCGATATGGCTCCGCGTGCCACCAGTGGCACGTGTGCCATAGGTTCGCCATCACGGCCCTATACCATTCCGGACAAATGGCTGTCCAATCTCTTCTCAAAACCTCCAGGGATGGAGCACCCACAACTTCTGAAAGGAAGCCATTCCACTCATTAATTGTTCTCACTGTCAGAAAGTTTCTGCTTAGTTCCAGGCTGCTTCTCTCCTTGATTGGTTTCCATCCATTGCTTCTTATTTATTTATTTATTTTTATTTTATTTATTTATTTAGTTTGTCGATCATGTATTAGGTAACAGGTATAAGTATGAACATGGACATGGAGATGAACGAAGGGAATGAATACAAATAAACGGGGACAGTAGGACAGGGATGGCTGGTGCACTTATGCACGCCCCCTTTACGGACCTCTTAGGAATGGGGTGAGGTCCACGGTAGACAGTTTAAGGTTGAAGCTGTGAGGGTTTGAGGTAGAGCATTCCAGGCGTTGACCACTCTGTTGCTGAAGTCGTATTTTCTGCAATTGAGTTTGGAGCGGTTTACTTTGAGTTTGTATCGATTGTTTGCCCGTGTATTATTGAGGTTGAAGCTGAAGTAGTCATTGACAGGTAGGACATTGTAGCAGACAATTTTGTGTACTATACTTAGATCGGACCGCAGGCGGTGTAGTTCCAGGTTGTCCAAGCCCAAAATTTTGAGCCCGGTGGCATAAGGGATTCTAATGTGAGCAGAAGAGTGGAGGACTCTTCTCGCAAAATACCTTCTCGTGAAATATGTAGACAATAAAGGTTTGAATTGAGCTGAATTGGAGACATTGTGATTCAAAGGCTTGCATCCACATAAATTAAACCCAGAATTTCCGGTGGAACGGGAAGAAGTTGCTTTGAGATCTTTGAACAACTTTCAGAGGTACAATTTCCTGAATCAACTGGAATCTCAACTGGAAGCTCTTCGGGAGAATCTTTCAAAATCTTCAGGGGGAAAGAATAAAACCATGTCTTCCTCGGTCCATTTTTTTTCTTACCTGGGCTTAACCTTTGATAACTCCCGATCTAGAGAAAGCTGAACAGGGCCGAGAAGAATTGAGAAACCTCTGAAGCATGACTGAAAGAATGGAGCTGGGTTTGTTTACTGGGGGGAAGAGAAGATTAAGAGATCAACCATCTTCAAACGGGTGAAAAAAGGCTCTTGTACAGAAAAAATGAAGATGTCCCCTGTGGATCCAGAAGTATGAAAATAGTAAGAGAAGCATCTAAATAGAAAAAAGATCATAATGGGGCACTGTTGAGTTGGCTTCACACCGTTCTTATCCTCTTGAAGGATGAAACTAGAGCCAAATCTAGAGCGTGGACAACCCATGTCAGAAATCCTTAGTTGCAAGGATTCAGGCGTGGGCTGCTGGAGGTTCGCAGGGCTTCGGGACAACTTCTAGCTAAGATTCTGTGCAGTTCAGAGAACCCCCAAATCCCACTCCTGGCTGGCCCCACCCACCCCTCCCCTCCCAGGAGTCTTCACACGGCCCGTTTTGGATGTAGGTAAGTGCAGGGCACGTGGGAGGCTCAGGAAGGACAAAAAAATGGGCTTACTGGAAGTTTGGGAACGGGCCTCCAGAGCCTGGGGAGGCTCAAAGAAAGCTGTTGTGGCCCCGCCCTCTGAGCCTGTCCCATCGGAGGAAGAAAGCTCCGAGCATGAGGAAGAGGAGTCAGCCAGGCCTCCCTCTCCAGGCCCCTCCCCTCTGGCATTGTCTCAGGTGCCGGCCGAGGGAGAGGAGATCAGTAGGGAGACAGCTGGCTCGGATCAGAGTGACGAAGAAACATCATTCCTGGACGCACGCCTCCGAAGGCGTGATAAACGTTTGCAGCAGCTTAGGAGGCATGCTAGGGATTAGAACTGAGTCACTGGACCACACCCCAGAGACTATATAATAGAGGGTAGTGGTCAGGGATCCTTGTGACGAACAAAAGTAAACCTTGGATAGTCACTAAAGCCTCGTTCGGAACTGCGGAGAGAAATATTATTTCTGCTTGGACTTTTTGCACGTTAAGTACGTTATCTTTCTGTTTGTGAAAATAAAGGCATTTGGCAGACGGTGTGTCTATTGCTGCCAAGTGGGAGATAAGACCTGGGTGCGTTCCAAAGTGTTTCCTTAACCCTCGGCTGGCTGTGTTTGTGTGTGTGTGGGTACGGGGACAGATCAAAAGCCTCCAGAACCTGGGGAGGGCAAAAACACCCCCCGCCATAGTGCAGGAGGCCAACTAGGCCACGCCAACCATGGCCACACCCACCCAGCAACTGGGCAGAGAACCCTTTGCTAAAATTTTTGAAGCCCCACTCCTGCCCATATTAAATAAAGGGATGGGGCTAAAGAGTTCTTAAAAGTCTCAGATCTTAGAATCTGAGACTGGAAGGGTTGTGTGGAACGTCTTAAGTCTAATCTCTCACCCCGGCCAAGAATTCCAAACAGAGGAACTTTGATCTTGAAGAGGTCCAAAAAACGAAGCCACCACACTGATCAGTCTTTGGTTCTTTGGTCTCGATCTTAACAGAATAACATGGTGGGAAAGGACTTGGAGGTCTTCTAGTCCAACCCGGTGCTCAAGAAGTAGACCCTATACCATTTCAGACAAACAGTTGCCCAATCTCTTCTTGAAAACCTTTAGTGAGGGAGCACCCACAACTTCTGAAGGCAAGCCATTCCATTGATTAATTGTTCTCACTGTCAGGAAGTTTCTCCATAGTTCTGGGTTCTAACGTTTCTAGAGAAATCGTCTCTCAAGATTACCAGTTAATACAAACTCACCATTCTTGGCCCAAAGGTTCTAGCAACTTCATGTTCCTCAAAATCAATCTATCCATCTGTAACAGAATAACAAGAGTTGGAAGGGACCTTAGAGGTCTTCTAATCCAACCCCCTGCATAGGCAGGAAACCATATACCATTTCAGACAAATGGTTGTCCAATCTTCTTCTGCCCCAGCTCCGGATTTCTGAGGATATTGACACGCACCAACTGTCCTTATCAAATTTATTAAGTAGCAAGAATAAATCAAAGTCTGGCAAAGGTTGGCAACCAGCCCAGAAAATAAAATACGATAAGACTTTTCCAAAAATGCTCTGATGATAATTACAAGTTGTTTCCAGCAAGAAACTTACTAACCTCGTGTGATTTAAATAGGTTAAGGGAGCGGCCAATTATCCTCAAGCCTTACTCTCGAGGAGACCTCCTCCTCCTGAGTAGCCACTCCTGCCTTTTGGCAGCCCTGCGTGCTCGAGCATTGAGGAGAGGCTCCTCCACTTCACTCTCTCCACTGGAAGGAGCCTCTGGAGGTTCTGAAGGTCATGGCTGAGTCTCTGTCTCTGGCACCACATCCTCTTCAGCCTCCTCGCTGTCTGACGCGAGCGCCGGCTGCGCAAGCTGCTGGCGCGACACCACACCAGCCTCCTCGTCGGGATCAGCCATGATCCACGCAGGCCGCTGGCAGGCCACAACAAATCTCTTCTTGAAAACTTCCAGTGTTGGAGCATCCATAACTTCTGGAGGCAAGCTGTTCCACTGATCAATTGTTCTCACTGTCAGGAAATTTCTCCTTAGTTCTAGGTTGCTTCTCTCCTTGATTAGTTTCCACCCATTGCTTCTTGTCTTGCCCTCAGGTGCTTTGGAGAATAGCTTGACTCCCTCTTCTTTGTGGCAACTCCTTTGTGGCAGCCTCTGTCAAGGTTGCCTCATTCTTTGAGCTTCTTCCCAATGTCAGTTCAATTATGACTTGGTCCCTTGGCTGTTAATAAGTTTGGATGGTCATATCTATCATTTCCCAAGGCCTTTTTTGTCCACCTGTCAGCAAAGATGACACACCCCTCAGTTCAGGGGCACATATGCATATCCAATAATTTATTAACTCCCATTTCACAGTGGCGATGATTTGAAGGCATGATCTATTAAACCTCTCAGCTGCTTCACTCTTTCTGTTTTTTTTCTTCAAAGATCGCCATCCATTACCAACTGGAATTTTTTTCCCCTGCGTGCTCCATGATGCTCAGTACAGTTCATATTTCTGACTTTGGAATGTGCGTGAATTTAAGGCCCTTTTCCCCCCCCTCCACTTTTCTGTTTAAATGCAGATCAGATCTAAATCTTATTGAAACATCACAATCTGCAGCAGCATAATTTATGCCTCCCCCCCCACCGCCCCCTCTCTCTCCTTTCCAGCCTAGCAGGCTGAAAAAAAAAGGAAATTTATGCATAGATCCTTGGTTTGCTATTAAATGCAGAAAGTCTGGTTCGATAAAATCCTCGGACTTCTTCTTCTTTTTTTTTTGGTGGTACAATATTAGCTTTTATTCATTCCAGAGGATTTTCCCTACACACCGCTGCTTACTTCTCATTTTGGAGAGAGAGAGAGAGAAAAAAAAACCTGCACTAGATTTTCCTTAAAGTGTGGACAGTCGCAAAAGATTATCGTACAGCCAACGCCGAACCACGCACTGACTAGCATCACTAAGCCAGCTCATTAATTCCCATAAATGTAACCAATCACCCTGGGGAATTTCAAGAACAGATTTTCTCCCCCCCCCAGCCCCAACTACCCCCCTTTGGAGGGCAAAACGCAAAAGCTATTTTAAATTTATTACCGAGGCTTAATTGTATGGCTTTCGGTGGCTTAACAGGAGTATTGCAATAATACAAATGGCTTAGCGTAGGATTTGGCTATCACTTCCCTCTCCCCCCTTTTTCCTTTCATGGGTCGTGAGAGTTCTCAGCTTAATACTTGGTTTATTTTAATTAGGGTTCTGTATAGGCTTGGTTGTCTTACAGGATGTTTTTTTTGGCAGGTACGGTTGTTGGGTGTGGTTTATCCCAGGGTCAATATTTGTTTAAGCGTGTTGGCGTTTCAGGTTTTATTCAGTGGGTTTTGTACTTACTGGCTCCTTCTGAACAGCGCTGGGTAAAAAAACATGGATTATGATGATGGCGATGATAGCAATAGCACTTAAGATTTATATACTGCTTCACAGGGTGTTACAGCCCTCTCTAAGCGGTTTACAAAGTCAGCATATTACCCCCAACAATCTGGGTCCTCCTTTTATCGACCTCGGAAGGAGGGAAGGCTGAGTCAACCTAGAGCCAGTTGGGCTCGAACTGTGGACAGAGCAAGGAAGGAAGGAAGGAAGGAAGGAAGGAAGGAAGGAAGGGGAAAAGGAAGATCAAAGCAATAGGAATTGCACTTATATACCACTTCACAGTGTTTTACAGCCCCCCTCTAAGCGGTTTACAGAGTCAGCCTATTGCCCCCAACAATCTGGGTCCTCATTTTACCCACCTCGGAAGGATGGAAGGCTGAGTCAACCTTGAGCCATCAGGATTGAACTCCTGGCGGTGGGCAGAGTTATGAAAGGAAGGAAGGAAGGAAGGAAGGAAGGAAGGAAGGAAGGAAGGGGAAAAAGAAGATCAAAACAATAGGAATAGCACTTATATACCGCTTCACAGTGTTTTACAGCCCCTCTCTAAGCAGTTTACAGAGTCAGCCTCTTGCCCCCAGCAATCTGGGTCCTCATTTTACCCACCTCGGAAGGATGGAAGGCTGAGTCAACCTTGAGCCTTGTGAGATTCGAACTGCGAAACTGCTGGCAGCCGGCAGTCAGTCAGCAGAAGTAGCCTGCAGTACTGCATTCTAACCACTGCGCCCCCTTGGCTTGATGTGATGATCAATGACAACAGAATACAATTCCGATCCTAATCAGTGCATTAAAACAAATACTACCTTTAAAAACATCATACTCGTGATGTCCTAACCACCTGATGTCAATAATCAGGAGAAAAAAAAAACCCAACAGAACTCAACCAGCCGCACTCTGCAGTCTCCTCCCAAGGAATAGATTTTAACAGATTGCCTAAAATCCCCAGGGAAGGACCATCTCCGCTGTCCTAGAGGAAGAGAGCCCTAACCAAGAATGTCCATTTCCTGTTTATTTTATCTTCTAGTACTTATGCAGGGTTTGTCAACCTTGGCAACTTTTAGATGGGTGGATTTCAACTCTCAGAATTTCCCTGAGAGCCGTGCTGTGTGGGGAATTCTGGGAGTTGAAGTCCACCCAAGGTTGAAAAACATTGAGTTAAGGACTTGCAATAAGTTGATCAGAATAGAGCTGGAAGGGACGTTTGAGGTCTTTATGAGTATATTCATC
Source organism: Pantherophis guttatus (assembly GCF_059756535.1). Taxonomy (NCBI): domain Eukaryota; kingdom Metazoa; phylum Chordata; class Lepidosauria; order Squamata; family Colubridae; genus Pantherophis; species Pantherophis guttatus. Next base: position 12,663,730 of record NC_142079.1, on the reverse strand, counting down.
AACTGGAATAGGATATAGTAACAATGTCAGCCAATTGGTAGCTGAGACAGGCTGGAGCCAGGGCATGTCTTAGTCTGCAGCTTCTGAGTCTGTGCAGAGAAAAGTGAAACTAGTTTCTCTGCTGTACTCTGTGTGTGAACATGTCTGCTAATCTGAGCTGACATGAAACTGTTCTCAACTGTTGGTATTGTATATATACACTGCTCAAAAAAATAAAGGGAACCCAAGCAGAAGACATCCGAGATCTGAATGAATGAAATAGCCTTATTAAATACTTTGTTCATTACATACAGTAGTTTTCTGTTCCCTTTAGTTGTTTGAGCAGTGTATAAACTACTGTATGTAAAGAACAAAGTATTTAATAAGGCTATTTCATTCATGCAGATCTCGGATGTCTTCTGCTTGTGTTTATTTTTTTGAGCAGTATATATAGATATTCTTGTACATAAAGAAGTTAATGAATCAGTTATCTGTGTGTGCTTCTGGATTTGATTTTTGCAAGAAACTCTGATAGTCTTCTAGTCCAGCCACATGCTCAAGCTCAACCATTTCAGACCAGTGACTGTCCAGTCTCTTCTTAAAGACCCCCAGTGATGAAGCACCTACAACTTCTGGAGGCCAGCTGTTCCACTGGTTAATTGTCCTCACTGTTAGGAAGTTTCTCCTTAGTTCCAGGTTGCTTCTCTCTTTGATCAGTTTCCACCCGTTATTTATTTATTTTTTTCCTTGCCTTCTGGTGCTTTGGAGAATAATTTGACTCCCTCTCCTCTTTGTGGCAGCCTCTCAAATACTGGACTACTGCTATCATGTCCCTCCCAGTCCTTCTTTTCTCTAGACTAGCCAAACCCAAATTCTGCAACCGTTCTTCATATGTTTTAGTCTCCAGGCCTTTAATCATCTTAGTTGCTCTTCTTTGCACTTTTCCCAGGTTCTTCTTCTTCATCTGTTCTTCTTTAGTCAGATAGACAGATTCCACTAGAAGTAGATGTTCTCCAAGATACTGACACACCAAGCCACTGAGACAGGTGACCTTGAAATGGGATTCTTACCCTTCGCATCCAGTAATAAGAAGACTACCAAAATGGAGATGGGCTTGGAAATCCTTAAATAAATTTCTACATCCAAATCCTGAAAACATTTTAACAGAGTTGGAAGGGACCTTGGAGGTCATCTAGTCCAACCCCCTGCTCATGCAGGAGACCTATACTAGGGATTCGAACCGCCGAACTGCCGACCTTTCTTGATCGACAAGCTCAGCGTCTTAGCCACTGAGCCTTGTTGTTGAGTTCCGGTCAGCACAATAAGTCCATTAGCTAAACCTCATTTCTGAAAATGTTCAACTTTGCACAACGACACGCTCTATAAAAATTCAGGTCCAGAGCATTGGTGTGGGCATGTATATGTGGGTGTGGGCGTGGGTGAACCTCTCCCCCACTTCCGCCACCTTCTTGCATGCCTGCGCGCACACACACTGGCCCGTGGAAGTCAATTTAATTGGGAAGCGTCAGGGCAGAAGAGGTGAGAAACTGCCACTCACCCAGTCTGTAAAAATCAGAGCGACAAAGCATCACTATGAATTATGGATGGCAGGACAGATGTGGATGAAGGAGACGGATGCGGCATTCAAGGCAGGGAAGAGCACAGGGTTTGGGAAAATACTGCAGCGAAGCAGCATCTGTCATTGTCTAGTTAGACATAAGGTAGGGGAACATGAGAGAAAATGTGTTGGATGATCCATTCCAGCAACCCACAACATCTGCTCGGGGACTTCGTTCTCCTCTCTGAAAGTTGTCACTTACTGAGCCAGATTAGTGTCTTACCTAGCCTTTCCTAAACTGGTCCTGTGCAGGACCTTGGACAGCGGCCAGTGATGGTGTCAAGATGGTGGTTGGAAGCCTATGGAGATTCTCAGCCATCCAGGTCATGGTCTGTCCCAAAGGTGCTTTTTCAAGAGGCAACTGGACTTTCTTTGAATATTCTCCTGCCTCTTGAAAAAGTGTCTTTGGGACATGCTGGTTGGAAGTGTGGTGAGCCCCCAAACTTGCTTTGTGCCTTCTACGTAGCTTGCTCTCTTTTTAGATCAGGGGCATCAAACTCAAGGCTCATGGCCCGGGTTGGATCCGGCCCATGGGGTGTTTTAAATCTGGCCCACGGGAACGGCCTGGAAACAGCAAAGGACCGGCCAGCAAAAACAGGGCACAGGAAAAAGAAAAGGAAAGAAAAAAAAAAGGAAAGATGGAAAGAGAGCAAGGAAGGAAAAATAAGGAAAACGGGGAAAGGAAGAAGAGGGGAGAATAAAGAGGGAAGGAAAGAAGAAGGAAGGAAGGAAGGAAGGAAGGAAGGAAGGAAGGAAGGAAGGAAGGAAGGAAGGAGGGAGGGAGGGAGGGAGATTATAATGCAAGTGAGGGAGGGAAGTCCTCCTTAGCACTTGGTTACAACAGGTGCCCCCAACATGAGTCCTGTGTCACGTCCACCATGGCCACGCCCACCCACTGGCCCTCTGAGGTCAAGCACAATCCTGTTGTGGTCCTCAATGAAATCAAGTTTGACACCCCTGCTTTAGACGGTGGAGATGTTAATTCCTCCAGAAGAACTGAAGCCAAATGGTTGTACGTCAGGAAAGATACATTGCCGCCACCCTTGGAGATGTTTCTTCATCCATCACAGTTGATCCGTGGACTGCTTACTGGGTCCCTACTTAAGCGCCAACCTTGTTTTTGGGACAATGCCAGGTGTGCCATGCGTCGGAGAGCAGCCCGTAGGAAGAGACCCGGTTGCATGCCTAAAAAGACTCAACACATCGAGAAAACCGTCATGCTCAGAGATTAGTTTGGGGGGAAGCTGTTGATTCCAGGTCTCCTGAGAGAAAACTGCCGAGGAGAAAGATGTTGTTTCCATCAGAGAACCCTGGATTTCAGGAGGGTTTTAGTGTCCCTGGGACTTTAATCACCCTGCTTGGCTCTTGAGGTCATCCTTTCCCGGCACAAGCGCTTTCTGCATCCATAATGTAGACTCTGAGAGCAATTCATTCTCTCTCTCTCTCTCTCTCTCTCTCTCTCTCTCTCTCTCTCTCTCTCTCACACACACACACACACACACACACACACACACAGGAGAGAGAGGGAGGGAGAGAGAGAGGGAGAGGGAGAGAGAGAAAGGGAGAGGGAGAGAGAGAAATAGGGAGAGGGAGAGAGAGAGGAAGAGGGAGAGGGAGAGAAAGAGAGGAGGAGGGAGAGAGGGAGAGAAAGAGAGGGAGAGAGGGAGAGACGGGGAGAGAGAAAGAGAGGGAGAGAGAGAGAGGGAGAGAGAGGGAGAGAAAGAGGGAGAGAGAGGGAGAGAAAGAGAGATGGAGATGGAGATGGAGAGAGAGATAAAGGGAGAGGGAGAGAGGGAGAGGGAGAGAGAGAGAGGGAGAGAAAGAGAGGGGGAGAGGGAGAGAGGGAGAGACAGAGGGGGGAGAGAGAAAGAGAGAGGGAGAGAGAGAAGAGAGAGAGGGAGAGAGGGAGAGAGAGGGGGGGAGACAGAGAGAGGGAGAGAGAGAGGGAGAGAGAGAGGTGTTGACTTAATGGGACACTTGGCAATTACAGTCCATGAGCAGAAGGAGCTGCATTTTTTGCTCAAGTGGGCTAGTAAAGCTTTGGTTCTGCCTGGGCTGGATCTTGGAGAGGGAGAAGGAGGCATCTGAGCACATTCAATCTTCTTAAAGGTTTGGCCCAAAGGCCAACGCTGTTGAAGCTCCATCACTACCTTTCCGAAGATTAAAAAAAGCATCTTGACACCCTCACTAGACCCTGTCCAAGGGCATCCTTCAAAGGTCTAAAGCAGCACCCGCACCCCAACCTTTGGGCACCAGGGACTGGTTCCGTGGAAAGAGGCTTTTCCGTGGACCAGAAGGAGTGTGGTTTCACGTGCTGCCTGCATCCCATGGATGCAGGGGTGGTATTCACTTACCTTCACTACCGATTTGCAAATGTGAGCGTGCGCACAGGCACAGAGCCTTCCACGCATATGCCAAGTGTCAAAAACAGGACGTGATGACATCCAGGTGAGAGGTGGAGCCTCCCGCAGCCACCGCTACAGGTTTGCCCAAACCAGATAGAACTGGCTGAATACCAGCACTGCATGAATGGGGCTTCACCGGTTTGCGTGGACCGGTTTCTGGCATGTTGCGGCCCAGTGCCGGTCCATGGACCTGGGGTTGGGGACCCCGGTCTAAAGTATGAACTGCCACCAAATATAGCAAATTGTTCCAGTCATCAGTCTAGTTTCCTTCCCCAGAACTTCATCCCATTCCATAGCCTCAATTTTCCAACTTGGTCCTCACTCCCTTATAATAATTCCATGTGTCTTTCTTGGTTCTTGGGGCCTGACATTAATCCCTTAATCCAAACCTCTTTCTGGGAAGTATCTGAGCTGGCAAAATAGCCTCCCTCTGTTGCTGCTACTAATATATCTGCACCTACCCTGTTTTTCCGAAAATAAGACCCAACCAGAAAATAAGGCCTAGCATGATTTTTCCGGATCCTCTACCCCCCAAAATATGCTCCAGTCAAGATTGTCAGCCACATGGATGCATTTAGTACTGTAAAGGTAACAGTAAAGTTTCCCCTCGCACATACGTGCTAGTCGTTCCCGACTCTAGGGGGTGGTGCTCATCTCTGTTTCAAAGCCAAAATGCCAGCGCTGTTTGAAGACATCTCCATGGTCATTTGGCCGGCATGACTCAACGCCAAAGGCGCACGGAACGCTGTTCCCTTCCCACCAAAGGTGGTCCCTATTTTTCTACTTGCATTTTATACCTTCTTTCGAACTGCTAGGTTGGCAGAATCTGGGACAAGTCACGGGAGCTCACCCCGTTACGTGGCGCTAGGGATTCGAACCGCTGAACTGCTGACCTTTCGATCGACAAGCTCAGCATCTTAGCCACTGAGACACCACGTCCCTAATTAGTGCTGTATTTCCCCCAAAATAAGACCTAATCGGAAAATAAGTCATAATGCATCTTTTGGCGCAAAACCTGATCTTATTTTGGAGGAAAAATAGTATATCTATATCATCTATATCTCTCTATCTCTATTTTAACAGAATAACAAAATAGCAGAGTTAGAAAGGACCTTAGAGGTCTTCTAGTCCAACCCCCTGCTCAGGCAGGAAACCCTTATAGACAAAGGGTTCTCCGATCTTTTCTTAAAAACTTTCGTTGTTGGAGCACCCACAACTTCTGGAGGCAAGTCATTCTTCCAAATATTTTGTGTTTTTTTTTTAGATTTTATTTTGGTATTTACTGACCTAATGGATGTAATAAAATTACTTGATTTGATTTTGACAGCAGGATATTGTTCTGCTGGTACTTTTTAGCAGCTGGCATCTGGTGCTCCTTTTTTGGGATTGGGAAGGTTGAGAATACGTAGCCATCAGGGCTCTTAACCAGCGGTGGTTGAGCTTTCTGTGGCTCTGCCCATCTGGCTCTTAAAACTGAATGAATTCATGGCCATCATCCCAGCCAATCAGAGCGAATGTCACACCTTCAACTTCATGCTAGATCTGTGATGGCGAACCTATGGCACGCAGAGCCCTCTCTGTGGGCACGCCCACCATCACCCCAGCTCAGCTCCACCGCAAATGCGCACGCGCTTCCCACTGGCCAGCTGATCTTCGGGTCTCTGCCATGCATGCGCGGGGGCGAATGTGGGGGATTCACGCGTGCAAGCACGGGAGGCAGGGCACATACACGGGGGCACTCGCATTGCATTTTGGGGGTTCACATGTGCATGCCCGCCCCTGCAACCCATTTTGAGCCTGGAAGGCCTCCTGCACCAACCTGAGAGCCAAAAGGGGGTGGGGGGCACCATGCAAGGGCCCCCATGCCCCATTTTGGGCCTGGAAAGACTCCCACACCAACCTGGAAGCCAAAATGGGGCACGAGGGGACCAGGGCACATGTGCAGTGGACGCATGCACATGTGTGGGGCGGGGCACATGCGTGGAGGACACTTGCATTGGATTTGTGGGGTTCGGGCACATATGCGTGCATTCGCTTTGGGCACTCGGCACCAAAAAGGTTAATCATCACTGTGCTAGGTGAAGAAGATGACTGAACAAGCCAAGCCCAGAGATTCATTGTTACGGACAGACGTTTTAGTGGACATCCATTGACTCCCTTTTCTTCAAATGCAACTTTTCCTTGGATATTTTCTCAGCGAGAAAAAGTGGAAAGAAGAGGGAAAGAAACCCAACTTTTCCTCTAAATTCTTGTGGCTTAATTTTAAATATTATTTCCTCTCTCAGCATTGTAATTTCCATCCACCCCACATCGAATGGACCACCCGAGTGATATATGGAGCAGCAGATGCAAATGGAGAAAATTCTGGGCGAACATCCAGTGCGAGCCGTTAATCCTCAAATACCTCTGGAATGGATGCTCCTGATCAAGGACTCCATTATTATCTCCAGATGAAGAGGGGACTTAATGAGTAACCATTAGTTGTTGTTTTTTAATTGTTGTTATTGTTTTAATTCTCTTTAGGAGAATCCACTCTCTTTTTCTCTCCGGCTTCCTGAGGATAGATAGACCCCAGAAATATTTCCACCAGAAAATATTTCTACTTTGGCTTGCATTTTTATTAACGGAAACGCTTCCCACTATTGATGTCCAACCTATTTGGAAGCCAAACATCTGAGGGGGAGGGGGAAAGAGAAATAGGGCTTCACTGGCAGTTTGCGGGAATATCAAGGCCGCATCCCATCCGTACAGCTCGAGCTGAGAGGCTTGCTAACTTATTATGGGCAATTATGTTGATTGAGTCTATTTCTAGCCTAAGGAAGAGGGACCTTCGTGGCTTTGAAGCATGTGGGAGACAGGCTGTTGCAAAATCAGCCAATGTGGTTGATGAAGAGGAAACAGCCTTTGAGCAACGTGGAAAAGCAGTCGGCAGTTTCCAGATAATGACCATCAGTGTGAGCGAAATATGTCCCCTGAACCATCGGACAGCAAATGATCAGAGCCACCTTCGGTTACCAACGTTCTGATCTCAGCTGCAGCCTTCAACTCGTTCTACAAAAGAGAGGCCAATGCGTCCGGATTCGTCTTTTCTTCTCAAGGTTGCTTGTTACGATAATTAGACTTAGATTCCAGGAGAACACACACAAAGGCTGTTTGGCTTCACAGCCACGCTGGACTCGTGGTCCCAAAAGCGAGTTGACAGTCCCCCAATGTTGGGGAGGGTGTTTAGCAGTGGTGGGTTCCTCCCGGTTTGGCCCGGTTCGGCCGAGCCGGTAGCATTGACAATATGATGTCACCAAACTGGTTCTGCCCCCCTGCCCCCCACGTTATTCTTACCTTTTATTCAACCCCACCCCCAATCTATTGCTGCCTCCCGAGTCTCAGCTGATCTGCTAGAAGGAAAAAAGCTGTTTAAACTCTTGCCGCGGGGCTTCAAAGGGCCGCCCTACAGCTGATCAGTGTTAAAAGGCAGTGCGGTGGTAGACCGGTGCCTCCAAAAACAAATGAGTAGACCGGTGCCTGCAAAGATAAATGGGTAAACTGGTACAGCTCTGCAAGCATTTAAAAGCCTGGTAGACCAGTTCCTCTGCTAAATCCTAAAGAATTGTCACATGACCATCAAGCCACGCCCACAAAATAAGCCATGCCCACAAAACCGGTAGTGAAAAATTTTAGAACCCACCACTGGTGTTTAGGAATTTTAAGAGGAGATGAAATGGATACCGCAAACCTGTGCAAAGGTTCAGACCAGTGGTGAAATCCAAATTGGTTTGCTGGCTGCGCATGCATGCCAAACACACACTATGTGTGCATCCACAGTGCGCACCAAAAGGAGGCTTGGGAAGGTAAGTAGAACAGCGAGGGGGGATCAGCTGTGGCATAATTGAGGATTTCCTGCTTTCTAGTAAAGCTAAACCCCGCTGCACAGCTGATTGTCGGAAATACCGGTTCGGTTAGTCTAAGTGCTATTGCCCTTCCTTCCTTCCTTCCTTCCTTCCTTCCTTCCTTCCTTCCTTCCTTCCTTCCTTCCTTCCTTCCTTCCTTCCTTCCTCCCTCCCTCCCTCCCTCCCTCCCTCCTTCCCTCCCTCCCCTCTCCCTACTGCCAGCAGTTTGATTCTCACCAACTCAGAGTTGACTCAGCCTTCCATCCTTCCGAGGTCAGTAAAATGAAGACCCAGTTTTTTGGGGGCAAGAGGCTGACTCTGTAAACCACTTAGAGACGGCTGTAAAGCACTGTGAAGCGGTATATAAGTCTAAGTGCTATTGCTCTTCCTTTTCCCCTTCGTCCCTCCCTCCCTCCCTCCCTCCCTCCCTTCCTCCCTTCCATGGTGCGCAGTGGTTAGAATGCAGTATTGCAAGCTAATTTTGCCCACTGTCAGCAGTTCGATCCTGACCGACTCAGGGTTGACTCAGCCTTCCATCCTTCCAAGGTTAGTAAAATGAGGACCCAGTTTTTGGGGGGGCAAGGGTCTGACTGTGTAAACCGCTTAAAGAGGACTAGAAAGCATTGTGAAGCAGTATATAAGTCTAAGTATTATTGCTATTGCTCTTCCTTTTCCCCTTCCTCCCTCCCTCCCTCCCTTTCTTCCTTCCTTCCTTGATGGTGCAGTGCTTAGAATGCAGTATTGCAAGCTAATTTTGCCCACTGTCAGCAGTTCGATTCTGACCGGCTCAAGGTTGACTCAGCCTCCCATCCTTCTGAGGTCGGTAAAATGAGGACCCAGATTGTTGGGGGCAATAGGCCGACTCTGCAAACCGCTTAGAGAGGGCTGGAAAGCACTGTGAAGCAGTATAGAAGTCTACATCCTATTGCTAAAACCAAAGTTTTTAGGATCTCGCAAAAGGCCAGCAGGGTCCAACTTAATCTCATTCAGTTGGTATTCCACATTAGGAGAAAACATTTTTTTAAAAAAATCTTCCATAGGGACAAAGTAATTAAAGTAGACAATTGTTGTCTTTCTAAAGAGACCCGGGATGAACCCCATCGCCACTGCCAATCACTCACCATCCTGGCAAAAAAAAAAGTGTCTAATTAGAAGAACAAAGAACAAAGCTCATGTAATTGTGTACCTCGTGTTTTCTTTTTTCCTTGACAGACGCGTGGGCAGAGCGAGAGGCACATTTCGCAAACAAGTCAAGGTGGCAATAAAAAATTCTTTTCCCCCCCTACAGTCTTGGGATGATGTGCCAGACGGAGCTTTACATCATCAAGGGATGACGTTTTGCTGAAGCTGGATCAAAACGACTTTGCAAAAAAAAAACCTGTTTCAAAAGAATTCTTCTGAATTGCATATCCTGCTCGAGCAGGAAACTCTATACCAGTGATGGTTAACCTTTTTAGTGCCGAGTGCCCAAAGCATGCCCGAACTCCCAAAATACAATGCTAGTGCCCCCACCGCATGTGTGCCCCACCCCCATGCATGCCTGTGTGTTCCCCCATGCCCATTTTGGCTTCCAGGTTGGTGCAGGAGGCTTTCCAGGCCCAAAATAGGGCATGGAGCAGTGGTGGTTCGGTCCGGTTCAGCCGAGCCGGTAGCGGTGATGATATGACGTCACTGAACTGGTTCTCCCCCCCGCCCTTCCCCCCACCCACATTATTCTTACCTTTTATTTGGTCCCACCCCCAATCTATTGCTGCCTCCTGAGTCCCAGCTGATGACTAGAGGGGAAAAAACTGTTTAAACTCTTGCCGCGGGGCTTCAAAGGGCGGTCCTACAGCTACAGCTGATCAGTGTTAAAAGCAAACAAATGAGTGGGGTCGTAAGTGCGAGGACTGGTCGTAAGTGCGAGGACCTTCCAGAAATGACTCTGACCAGCTAGCCACGCCCACCTAGTCACATGACCTCCAAGCCACACCCACAAAATAAGCCACGCCCACAGAATCGGTAGTAAAAAAATTTAGAACCCACCCCTGGCATGGAGAGTCCTCGTGTGGCACCCCCGTGCCCAGGGGTGAAATGCTCCCTGTTCGGACCGTATCGCCCGATCCGGTAGCGATGGAGGTGGGTGGTTGGGAGAACCGGTAGCAAAAATCTCTGCCCCCCCCCACCATGCTCAGCTGAGCCGCGCGATCATCAGGCTTTTTTCTTTTAAATGGCTCTGACGATCCAAGGTGAGTTGCCTGATCGGCAGAGGCTTTTTAAAAAACCCTCTGCCGATCAGGCAACTCGGCTTGGATCGTCAGAGCCATTTAGAAGAAAAAAAAACTTTTTTTCTTTTAAATGCCTCTGACGATCCAAGCTCTGACGATCCAAGCTGAGTTGCCTGATTGGCAGAGGGTTTTTTTTAAAAAAAAGCCTCTGCCGATCAGGCAACTCAACTGGGATCGTCAGAGCCTTTTGAAAGCATTTTTTTTTACAACCTCTTTGCCAAAGAGGTTGTAGAAAAAATGGTTTTAAAAGAAAAAAAAAAAAGGCCACGCCTACCCAATCACATTACCTCCCCCCCCCCCACCAAGCCATGCCCACAGAACCGGCAGTAACAAATTTTAGATTGCACCACTGCTCGTGCCCCATTTTAGCTTCCAGGTTGGTGCAGGCGCAAAATAGGGCATGGGGGGGGGGGTTCCTCCTGCTGCGCCCATGGACCCTGTTTTGGCTTCCAGGTTGGTACAGGAGGCCTTCCAGGCCTAAAACGGGGCACAGGGGGGGCACACACAAACCCCCAAGGTGCAATGCAACCGCCCCCCCTGTGCATTCGCCCTGCACCCGTCTCATGCACCCCGCATCCCGGCACATGCATGTGCACGTCCACCCGCATGAGGCCCACCCCCTGCCCGTGTGCAGCAGAGACTGGAAGACCAGCTGGCCGGCGGGAGGCACGCACGCCTGCGCAGCGGAGCTGGTCTGGGACAACGGCTGGCGTGCCTGCATAGAGGCCTCTGCGTGCCACAGGTTCGCCATCACAGCTGTATACCATTTCAGACAAGTTGGATTCCCAGTCTCTTCTTAAAAACCTCCAGTGTTGGAGCACCCACAAGTTCTGGAGGCAACCTGTTCCACCGGTTAATTGTCCTCACTGTCAGGAAATTCCTCTTTAGTTCTAGGTTGCTTCTCTCCTTGATTAGTTTCCATCCATTGTTTCGTGTCCTGCCTTCAGGTGATTTGGAGAATAGGTTGAACCCCTCTTCTTTGTGCAGCACCCACAACGTATCTGTTCTGTCCACTCCCACGAGTGGCCTTGCAGAGGCTCAAATAGCCGGGCAGTAACAAACGCAGACTAGAGAGATTGAAGCTGGCCCTTTAATAAATAGTTCTCTTCCAAAGCGTTTATCAGTCCAATAGTTACCGGGCAATGTTCCAAAGGTCTTGGCAGACGGCCAGCAGGCTAATGCAGGAATGCAGACTCTTGTCAAAAAAACCTTCCAAACTAACAGTTGTAAATCCACTACATCCAAAACGCCAACAAATTGTTCACCACGCCTTTCCAGCCCAGTCTCATCCCTTTTATACTTTGTAGGGTGTGGCCCTACGTCTCCTGACCACACCTCTTGGGACGTGGCAATAGTTGTTCTCTACAACGTCTCCTACATCTCTCTCTTGCATCCAGTAGGGGCTCCTCCTCATCGTTCCCGGCCTCTGTTTCCTCCTCAATTTGTCTGGGGTCCAGAGGCACGTCAGCAACTGTCAGTTCTTGCTGACTCATCAGTGAAGACGGCCCCTCCGGCACATAGCTCGTGACAGCTTCCTCCTCCTCCATATCATCCTCTGACTCAGCATGCGAAGATAAATCAGCCTCCGGGGCCGGGGTCACAACAGTATCTCTGGAAGGTTTTCAAGAAGAGATAGGACAGCTATTTGTCCGGGATAATAAAAGATCTCCTGCTTAAAACGGGGCTGGACTAGAAGACCTCTAAAGTCTCTTCCAACTCTGTTATTCTATGTTCTCTGTTGGGCAATGACATTCGGATCCTTGGTTCCTGATTTCACTCCTGAAATTGTTGATACTCCAAGAGAAGGAAACAGCAGCCACTGAGTTTTCTCCAGTTTCAGGAAAAAAAAAAAGATAAAAACTATCTTCTTTTTTCTCTAACGACAACCGTATTCTGCCCTTCCTCCTGTCCAATGGTCAGTGATTGCCCTGAAGGTTTTTCCATCCCTTCTTTCAAATCCTTTCCCTTCTTCTTTCTTTACAGATGGAGGCTAAAAATACTTGAACGTGCAACGTTAAAAATAGAAGAAAGATCTAATACAGCAAGATACACATCTAAACAGAACCGTCGTGAAAGTAGCTGCCGTATTAAATGCCAAAGAACTGTAGCGTCAGAGCAAACTTCGGCTACTGTTCAGGAGGTCAGAGAAGATCTAAAAAGAGAGAAATATTCTGGACTATTGTGGCTCTTGATCAGAAAGAAGGATCTTAGATCTGCCCACCAGTGACTAAGACACTGAGCTTGTCGGTCAGAAAGGTCGGCAGTTCGGCGGTTTGAATCCCTAGTACAGGTGTCCTGTGGGGTTGGACTAGATGACCTCCAAGATCCCTTCCAACTCTGTTACTGTTACCAGGCTGCATAAAAAAAGGCAATTCAGGAACAAGAGAGAAGTGGGCAGTGTTTTTTTTTTCCCACAGGGCAAAAAAAATATATTCTGGCACGGGAATGTTACTAAATTTGCTTTCTGTAAGGAGGAGGACAGAGCACTGAGTGGGAAGTGTTGAAAGCTCTTCAGTGACATCAAATGTTGGCTAAGTAACTAGATGGCAGCCGTGAGAGTTGGACCGCAAGGAAGGCTCAGCGCCGAAGAATTGATGCTTTCGAATTGCAAGACTCTTGAGGTTCTCTTGAAGGCAAGACCCAATCAGTCAATCCTAATCCTAAAGGAAATGAGAACCATCAATCAGTGGAACAGAAGCTGCCTTCAGAAGTTGTGGGAGCTTCATCACTGGAAGCTTTCAAGAAGAGACTGGACAGCCATCTGTCAGAAATGGTGTAAGGCCTCCTGCTTGGGTGGAGGATTGGACTAGATTACTTACAAAGTCCCTTCCAACTCTGTTAATCTAATCTAATCTAATCTAATCTAATCTAATCTAATCTAATCTAATCTAATCTAATCTAATCTAATCTAATCTAATCTATCATCGATCTGCCTATCAATCATCTATCTTTATCAACTATCTATCTTTCTGTCTCCCACTCTCATTCTCCCACTCTCTCTCTCTATCCATCTACTATCTACCTACCTACCTAATCTGTCTCCATCCATCCATCCATCAATCATCCATCTTTATCAACTATCTATCTGTTTGTCTACCTGTCTACCCATCTACTATCTACCTACCTACTTAATGTGTCTCTATCTATCCATTCATCCATCTTCTCTCTCTCTCTCTCTCTTTATCTATGTCTATCATGTCTGTCTGTCTGTCTGTCTGTCTGTCTGTCTATCTATCTATCTATCTATCTATCTATCTATCCATCCATCCATCCATCCATCCATCCATCCATCCATCCATCCATCTTTTATCTATTTATCTATTTATCTATCATCTATCTATCTATCTATCTATCTATCTATCTATCTATCTATCTATCTATCCCAACTCTAGGGGGCAGTGCTCCTCTCCGTTTCAAAGCCAAAGAGCCAGCGCTGTCCGAAGACGTCTCCGTGGTCATGTGGCCGGCATGACTCAACGCCAAAGGCGCACGGAACGCTGATACCTTCCCACCAAAGGTGGTCCCTATTTTTCTACTTGCATTTTTTTACGTGCTTTTGAACTGCTAGGTTGGCAGAAGCTGGGACAAGTCACAGGAGCTCACCCCGTTACGCGGCACTCGGGATTCGAACCGCTGAACTGCCGACCTTTCGATCGACCAGCTCAGCGTCTTAGCCACTGAGCTAACACTTAGCAACATAAATTTTGGGCCCCATTGTGGTTGTATGTTGAGGACTCCCTATATCACTCCTCCCCACTCTCCAAACAGCATTTGATTACATGGTCCCTTCCTCAAGGCCTTCCCCTCTGCCCCCAAATGATGTATCCATGGGACGACTTGCAACGGACCTAGAATAAATCGGGGGGAGCAAATCGGCCCTCATTCTTTGCTATTATTCTCCCCGCCCACTTCTTTCCCTCTCGATTGCATAATAAAATCAGGTAGCCTGCTCCCCAAAAGGGGTGTTTAGTATTCATACAATTTTAAACAGGCTTTATCTAGTCTGAGTAACGCTGTCTGTGCTTTGTTCAGCCCAAGGGATTCCTTGACAGACGAAGAGGAGATTATCTTCTGCTCCCCGTCCCTATCCCCCCCTTTCTTCTTCTCCTAACACCTTCAGCTCCTGAATTTCATATCTGGTATTAAATCCCATCTCCCTTTCATGATATATCTTCGTGTCAACGCTCCCTTCTATTGCCGCGTCCTCTCCTCCTCTCTTCCAATTTCCTCTATTATTCATATTTTATCCAGTAATAACATCTGGGTAGATTGAGGCAGGGACTGCCACTTCATATTTATGAACTCAAACACGCTGGGTCCTTATTACTGGATGTTTATGGGAGTCCGTGAACAATAATGCAACAGGGAGAAGTAGAGTGGGTAGATTGTCTTTTGCTCGTGGTCGTTTCCTTCTAATAGCCAACTCAGCTGGAGGGTATTAGCAGACCTGGAGACAAATCTGGTCCGTGAACAAGAAGGCAGAGATATCCTTTACTCGAGGGAAGGCTCAGTTTCGCAGCAACAACAATAGGCATCTGAAAGACAACCCAACGGTTGGAAAACGAACAACAATGAGCAAGACTCATCGCTTCCATTCAGAAAACTTGGTTCAGATTAACAGAATTGGAAAGGGACCTTGTAGGTCATCTAGTCCAACCCCCTGCCCAAGCAGGAGACCCTACACCATTTCTGACCGATGGCAGTCTAGTCTCTTCTTGAAAGCTCCAGTGATGAAGCTCCAACTTCTGAAGGCAACTTCTGATTGTTCTCACTGTCAGAAAATTTCTCCTTATTTCCAGGTTGAATCTCTCCTTGGTCAGTTTCCATCCATTATTCCTTGTCTGGCCTTCGAGTGCCTTGGAAAATAGCTTGACCCCTTCCTCTCTGTGGCAGCCCCTCAAATATTGGAAGACTGCTATCATGTCTCCCCTGGTCCTTCTCTTCTCTTCACTAGACCAGCCATGCCCAGTTCCTGCAACCGTTCTTCATATATTTTAGCCTCCAGTCCCCTCATCATCCTGGTTGCTCTTCTCTGCACTCTTTCTAGAGTCTCAACATCTTTTTTATAGTGTGGTGACCAAAACTGGATGCAATATTCCAAGTGTGGTCTTACTAAGGCTTTATAGAGTGGTATTAGTACCTTCCTTGATCTTGATTGCCTCTGTTGATGCATCTTAGGATTTTACCCAGATGTTCAGCAGCCGGCTGGCTCTCACCCTTCAGAAGACTTCTGGGTTGATTTCCTTCTCACAGACAAGATCTTTTGTGTCTGTTTTATGGTGAACTTTCGTGCAACCCCGATGACAAAACTGGGACACAGGGCATCCCCAGGGACATTGAGCCTGAAAGTAGAGCATGTTTTATGGATTGGTGTCAGCTGCCTAGAGTCATCGGATGAGTTAGATGGCCCTATCAAGTCCTGTCAATAAATAAAATAAGATCCCTCAGAAGATCCATAGGGTTCCCACCTTGAGGGCGTGCTGGAGAAGAAATCCTTTGGGAGATCGGCATCATCTCCCCAGAGATCAGACTTGCTCCAATCCTGCTGGCTGTCAGATCCGTATCTGCCATTCTTCGTGGAAGAAGAGGGGTGGTGGGGATTTGTAGTTGTCACATTTAATTCTTTTCCTATGTGTCCTAAGGATCCAATTTCTTGCCTGGTCCTTTTTGTATAAACTTTAACCTGATTTATAACCATTGCCTGGTGCCAGGAATGCCTGGAGAATTCTCACACCTTGGGAAATGAAAGGGGAGGGGGGGGAAATGAGTGGATTATAAGATGACCCTGCGAAGCTCTTCATATCTGTTTCTCAGAGAGGCTGGTACAATTCATCTTCACACCGGTGGATTGGTTGGAATCCACTGGTGGGGAGGGGGTTCCTAATGACCTTTATCCTGAACTGCATGCCCTGAGGGACCCCAGAGCCTGCTTTGAGTTTTGACTTGCTTTCATCCCTTTCAATGACTTATTTATTTATTTATTTATTTACTTACTTACTTACTTACTTACTTACTTACTTACTTACTTACTTACTTACTTACTTACTTACTTACTTACTTACTATTAGTTCGATTTATATGCCGCCCTTCTCCGGAGACTCAGGGCGGCTTACAATGCATTAAGCAATAGCCTTCATACTTTTTGTATATACCTGTTTAGTAGGGCTTTTTGGCCCCCCCCCCTAAGCGGTGTTCTTTTTTATACGAAGTCAGCTTATTGCCCCCACAATCCGGGTCCTCATTTTACCTACCTCGGAAGGATGGAAGGCTGAGCCAACCTTGAGCCTGGTGAGATTCGAACTTGCAGTAATTGCAGGCAGCTGGCAGCTAAGTGCTACTTAACAGCACTTAGTCTACTGCGCCACCAGGTTCCTTTTGAAACACAAAGTTCTCAAGAGTTCGTACTTTCTTGGAAGTGGGGGGGGGGGAGAAGCTGGTCCTTATACTGGCCTCTTGCAAAACATTCAGAATTTGGTTCCACCATCAAGGTTGGGTCTCCAATGGCATGGGTGAACTCGTTTCTTGGCTATATTGACTGTGGGATGCAGTCAGTGTTCTCACTTGCTATAAGATTTTATAATGATAGATGGTGTTTTAATTCTAATTGTTGGCCGCCCAACAACATGTATGTCAGGGTTCCAAGTAATAGACCCATAGCAAGCAAAAACTCCAACGCAGGTAGATTCCTCAAAGAATATGGCTTGATTGGATATATCATATTGGCACAGATCTGGTGGAAACCGACTCTGAAGGCTCCCACTTAATTTTCACCTAATTAAAAGTAAAAGGTTGCCAGTTTCTTAAAATAGTCAGTCACACGGTCCAATCACGGCTCCATCTGGTTGCCTGGTGACATCACTCCTCCTTCCTCTGACCAGGTGTGAGAATGGCCTTGGTTCCCAAGAGAAAGTATTTTGTTTTGGCTACAAAATCCCAGCTATCTCAAATCCCCCTCAGTATATGAGATGAAAGGCCATCTAAACGTATTAAATAAATAAAAATAGGTCCAGAAAGGGGAGGGATCCCTGCTAATAAGTTGCACAGCTGTCCCATCCCCAAGAATTCCTCACAACCAGATGTGAATTTATTGGCTGGACTGACTTCTGCTGAATAATTCCCTTCCCTTCCCTCTATCCCTCCCTCCCTCCCTCCCCCTTTCCTTTCCTTTCCTTTCCTTTCCTTTCCTTTCCTTCCCTTCCCTTCCTTTCCCTTCCCTCTATCCCTCCCTCCCCCTTTCCTTTCCTTTCCTTTCCTTTCCTTTCCCTCTATCCCTCCCTCCCTCTTTCCTTTCCTTTCCTTTCCTTTCCTTTCCTTTCCTTTCCTTTCCCTTCCCTTCCTTTCCCTTCCCTCTATCCCTCCCTCCCCCTTTCCTTTCCTTTCCTTTCCTTTCCTTTCCCTCTATCCCTCCCTCCCTCTTTCCTTTCCTTTCCTTTCCTTTCCTTTCCTTTCCCTTCCCTTCCTTTCCCTTCCCTCTATCCCTCCCTCCCCCTTTCCTTTCCTTTCCTTTCCCTTCCCTTTCTCTTTCTCTTCCCTTCTTTCCCCAAAGTCCTTTTTCAAGAGGCAATTGGACTCTTGTTTTTCTTTGTTTCACTTCTCATCCAGCAAGCTTTTCCAGCTGAAGAGGCTGAATGAGCTGAAGAAGCTTCTTGGATGAGAAGCGAAACGTCTTCAAAAAAAACCCCAGAAAGTCCAGCTTGAAAAAAAGCACCTTTGGAACAAGGCTGACCTGGATGACTGAGAATCTCCACAGACATTCAAAATTTACTCTTTGCTGGCCTCTAGTGGTAAGCTGGACAATGGCAGCCCAGATATAGTACCCTTGGCAAGACAGCGTAAGAGTTGACAGAGCTCTATAAATAACGTAGCCTTCGTAGAAGAGGTGGTAGACAGTCCTTTGACAATCGCAGCCAAGAACTGAGACTGTGAGGATGTTCAGAAAATAGAAGTTGGTTGGCGGGAGTGTAAATAAAATGTTCAGAGCCTCCCCTTAAATAGAATTGCAAGGGTCAACCTAAACCAGGAAGCAGAAGTTAAGACTGGATCTCATGATGTTTACTTTTCAGCAAACATCGCTCTTCAAGGATGTACTCATGCTGACCAGGAGGACACTTCTAGGGTTATCTCAGGGACTTCCTTGCCCCAGTTTTTTTTTTTTTTAATCCATTCTGGTCCAGCTTAAGGTCCTCCCTGTCCTGAAATCAGAAGGTTTGGAGAACCAAGCCTTCTCTACTTTGAAATATGCTGTCCTCTTACAGTAGCTCTGGTTCCTAAGAGTTTCCTCCAAACCTTATTTATTCATTCATTCATTCATTCATTCATTCATTCATTCATTCATTCATTCATTCGATTTATATGCCGCCCTTCTCCGGAGACTCAGGGCCACTTACAATGCGTTAAGCAATAGCCTTCATACTTTTGTATATACCTGCTTAGTAGGGCTTTTGCCCCCCCCTAAAGCGGTGTTCTTTTTTTATACAAAGTCATCTTACTGCCCCCACAAACCGGGTCCTCATTTTACCTACCTCGGAAGGATGGAAGGCTGAGTCAACCTTGAGCCTGGTGAGATTCGAATTTGCAGTAATTGCAGGCAGCTGGTGCTACTTAACAGCACTTTAGTCTGCTGTGCCACCAAGGCTCCTTCCTTTGTAGACGAGATTCCCTTAATGACCTCCTTGATTAGCCATGTGAATTCTGGTCCCTCTTCGGATGTAAGTCAAGGACTACCAGGCAGGCCGCCTTCAGATGCAGCAGAAGCTTCTGAAGAGTGTCGGTTGGGGACATACGCCTCTTGTGTGTTTGTGTGTGTGTGTATGTGTGATGTTTCCACACTGCAGTTGTCTAGTATTTCGATCACCACCACCTCCTCCTCCTCTCCACAAACCCAGCTCCCTTCTAGCACTGATGAGGTTCCCTAGTTGGGCCATGAAATGTTTGCAAGAAAACCACCCAGCTCAGAGATCACCAAGGACCCCACAGTCCTCCTCCTCCTCCTCCCTGCAAATCCCAATCCCTTCTAGCACTGATGATGTTACCTAGCTTGGTCACGAAACATCTGCAAGAAAACTACCAAGCTCAGAGAGCACCAAGGACCCCACCGTCCTCTTCCTCCTTAAACTCCACTCCCTTCTAGCACTGATGATGTTACCTCATTGGGTCACGAAACATCTGCAAGAAAACCACCAAACTCAAAGACCCTCCTCTTCTTCCTCCATTAAACCACACTCCCTTCTCACACTGATGATGTTACCTAACTTGGTCATGAAACGTTTGCAAGAAAACTACCAAGCTCAGAGAGCACCAAGGACCCCACAGTTCAACCCCAAACTACAAATATTATCTTCTATCGAAACTTCCTTATAGCACAGTTATTGTTCTCTAGTTGGTCCTCCTCCTTCAGGGGAATGGAGATGTCTTTTGGGAAAACGACTCAACTGATCCTTCTCTTGGTCTTTCCCCAAAGCCGACTCTTCAATCATTCTTCCAGGAGGCCAGAAATGTTCTGAAGCTCTCTTATTTCACAGGAGATGGACTATGTGGTCTTTTTCTCTGTGAGAATACCTGCCACCTCTTTTTCCTTGCTGGCTCCTGAGATCTAAGCTGATCTAAACCCCGTTTGCAGGATCGCTAATTGGCTGTCGCTGGCAAGCCTTTTGGCTCCATCAAAAGCTCCAAGCAACTCCAGGAGCCACCAGCTTCAGAAACCTCCAATTTGGTGAGCTGTCAAGAGACGATGACGGCCGACTGACAATATTGCCGAAAAGGCCATTAGAGGGAAGCTCCGCCCTTCAATTCCCAGAGATGCCAAAATTGTCAGATTATTCATGAACTGGCAGAGACATGGTAGCAAGGCCAGCCAATGAATAGGCATAGCAACTAAGTCAGCCAATTGGGAGCTGAGACAGACTGGAGCTAGGGCGTGTCTTAGTCTGCAGCTTCTGAGTCTGTGCAGAGAATTGAAAATGAAACTAAGCAGTCTGTGCATGCAATCTGCTCTGCTGAAATGAAACGAACTGTTCTCTCCTGCCTTGTGTTCTGCCTATAACTTCTATCATGTTGAAAGAAGAATCTATATTGGTATTGTAAATTTATCTTCATGTATTATTGTGTATATAAAGAAGTTAATGAATCCAGCTGAATCAGTTATCTGTGTGTGCTTCTGGATTTGAATTTTGCAAGAAACTCTGATAAAAATGACCCTGAACAGTCCAAGCTGGAAATATTCAGCTAATGAAGATGGCAATCGTCATTTCTTCCGTCTCTTGCTTGCTTGCATTGCTCCTAGCTTTTCTCCACGCAATCAATGACAACTGGCTTTGCAGACACAGAGTGTGTCTCCAGAAGAGAACCAACCCACCGGGCTATCAGCCCTTGACAGACTTGGAATTGGGTGCTTCTTCTCAAACTTCTCAAACATGGTGGTGCAGTGGTTAGAGTGCAGTACTGCAGGCTACTTCTGCTGACTGCCGGCTGCCAGCAGTTTGGCAAATCGAATCTCACCAGGCTCAAGGTTGACTCAGCCTTCCATCCTTCCGAGGTGGGTAAACTGAGGACCCAGATTGTTGGGGGCAAGAGGCTGACTCTGCAAACTGCTTAAAGAGGGCTGTAAAGTATTGTGAAGCGGTATATAAGTATATGTGCTATTGTTCTTCCCTCCCTCCCTCCCTCCCTCCCTCCCTCCCTCCCTCCCTCCCTCCCTCCTTCCTTCCTTCCTTCCTTCCTTCCTTCCTTCCTTCCTTCCTTCCTTCCTTCCTTCCTCCCACTGCCAGCAGTTTGATCCTGACCAGCTCAAGGTTGACTCAGCCTTCCATCCTTCTGAGGTGGGTAAACTAAGGACCCAGATTGTTGGGAGAAAGAGGCTGACTCTTGCTTAGAAGGGGCTGTAAAGCACTGTGAAGTAGTATATAAGTCTAAGTGCTATTGCTATTGTTCTTCCTTTCCTTCCTTCCTTCCTTCCTTCCTTCCTTCCTTCCTTCCTTCCTTCCTTCCTTCCTTCCTTCCTTCCTTCCTTCCTCTCACTGCCAGCAACTTGATTCTGACTAGCTCAAGGTTGACTCAGCCTTCCATCCTTCTGAGGTGGGTAAACTGAGAACCCAGATTGTTGGGAGAAAGAGGCTGACTCTTGCTTAGAAGGGGCTGTAAAGCACTGTGAAGTAGTATATAAGTCTAAGTGCTATTGCTATTGTTCTTCCTTTCCTTCCTTCCTTCCTTCCTTCCTTCCTTCCTTCCTTCCTTCCTTCCTTCCTTCCTTCCTTCCTTCCTTCCTTCCTTCCTTCCTTCCTTCCTTCCTCTCACTGCCAGCAACTTGATCCTGACCAGCTCAAGGCTGACTTAGCCTTCCATCCTTCTGAAGTCAGTAAAGTGAGGAGACCCAGATTGTTGGGGGCAAGAGGCTGACTCGGCAAACTGCTTAAAGAGGGCTGTAAAGTATTGTGAAGCGGTATATAAGTATATGTGCTATTGTTCTTCCCTCCCTCCCTCCCTCCTTCCTTCCTTCCTTCCTTCCTTCCTTCCTTCCTTCCTTCCTTCCTTCCTTCCTTCCTTCCTTCCTTCCTTCCTTCCTTCCTTCCTTCCTTCCTTCCTCCCACTGCCAGCAGTTTGATCCTGACCAGCTCAAGGTTGACTCAGTCTTCCATCAGGATCCAGATTATTGAGCGCAATATGCTGACTCTGTAAATCACTTAGAGAGGCCTGTGAAAGCACTGTGAAGTGGTATATAAGTCTAAGTGCTATTGCTAAACTAGAGAAAAAGAACTATAATGTCCCAGACAAGTGACAAAGAAGAGGCTTCTGGGAGCATGTGGAGGAAGAAAGATCAAGGCACTCTGGATACGGGTTGAAGAGGCTCTCTTGGTATTTATCAATCAACCCAGCAGAAAAGGATAAGAAGCTCTCAAGATGTTCTTCAGTCAATACTGCTGAAAGCTCCAGAGGCAAAATGTGGAGCACGCTCTTCAACCCAGAGTAAATAGCAATAAGCGACAGTTAATGGGGTCCTTCAGCTACTTTAAGCTCAACGCTTTGGATTTCTGCGAGGAGAGGGATACTCAAAGAATGCCTGAAACTAACTACTAGAACTTCTTTATGAAGCCATGGCTCACGGGGAGTCATCTCACTTCACAGCCCCGAGGAAGGAGGAACTCGATCCAATTTTGAGTTAGACCTTCTGTTCTCCATCCTCTTGGGATGATCAAGAGAAATGCCTTCCTGTTTACACCTAGGTGTTCTATGAACACCTTATTGGGGCACCGTTGGACACAAATAGGATGACAAGAAGGAATGATGCATTTTGGAGGAGAAGATCAAGGGGACACCAAAAGATACCATGTTTCCCCCCAAATAAGACTGGGTCTTATTAACCAGCACCAAGGTACCTTCTTACATGCCTGGTGGCTATGTCCTGAAGTGAAAAAGTACTGGACCAAGATACAAGGTTAGCTATAAAACCTAATAAATTGTCAAATTGAGCTAAATCCGGAAACATTTCTCCTGGAAATATTAAAAACTAAATTTGATTTAAAAAAATACGATCTCTAATCCTACATATATTAACAGCGGCAAGAATTGCGTTCGCGCAATATTGGAAGGAACGCAGTTTACCACCAGAGGGACTGATCATCCAGAAAATATATGAATGTGCCAAAATGAATAAACTTATCCTAGAATTAAAAGAAAAAGATGATTCGGAATACTACGAGGTTTGGGGAAAATAGTATAGGTGGATAGACAATAGAAATAAAAATAGGTATTATACACAAGGAAGTTGAGGACTTGACATTCAATGTACAAATATGTATATAATGTATATATTACATGAAGTGTTAATCCAAAGTATATAAAAATGACATTGACTATGTACTAGAGTTATGGAAAAGAAAAACTACAATAAAAATTATTTTTTTTTAAAAAAAAGATTGGGTCTTATATTAATTTTTGCTCCAAAAGATGCATTATAGCTTATTTTCCAGTTAGGTCTAATTTTGGGGGAAATACATTACTAAATAAATGCCTCCGTCTGCTGACGATCTTAACTGGGGCTTATTTTTCGGGTAGGGCTTATATTAGAAGCATCCTGAAAAATCATGCTAGGGCTTATTTTCTGGTTGGGTCTTATTTTCGGGGAAACATTGTATCACTCAAATAAGTCAATACCAAGAAAAAGATAAGGACACCTTACTATTTTCTGGGCAGTGGGAAACTAAGATCAACCAAGTATGACTTTTAAGATGGAGGTAAACATTATTCACATTTCCACCTGGATTTGTCTTCCCCATAAACTATATGTCAACCCTGAAGCGAACCTGGCTGAGGCCATCTTTGAGGCTTCATGGTTGCCACAAGGCAAAGGGGGAAGAAAGAGAGGGGGAAAATTAGATAGCTCGGCTTTGCCGTCAAAATAAAACGTTTTCTTGTGGGAACCAAGGTCATTCCAACTGGTGGCTGAGAAGAGGAGAAGTGGAGTAACCAAGCAACCTGCCGGCACCTTTATTGGACAATGTGACTGATGACCTGGGGGGAAGGGGAAACTTTCACATTTTAACTTGGTGAAAAACATGGGAACTTTCAGAGTCAGTTTTCACCAGTTGTGCCAACATGATGTCGCCAATAAATAACGGGTGTCAAACTCAAGGGCTACGGGCTGGATCCGGTCCATGGGGTACTTATATCTGTCCTGGAAATAGTAAAGGACCAGCCCATGGTGCCTCTGCCAGCAAAAACAGAGCTTGGGGAGGGCCACATGCGGCCCTCCCGAGCTCTGTTTTCACTGGCAGAGATTTGCAGGAGGCCGTTGCAGCCGAAAACAAGAGCTCGGGAGCCCGTTTTTGCTATGAGAGCACTCGGCCGCCACAGGCACCCGCGACACGAGTGACGTTGAGCTGGCCATGCCCACCCTGGCCATGTACACACACACACACACACACACACACACACACACACACACACACACACACAGTTAAACACAACCTTGATGTGGCCCTCAATGAAATCGAGTTTGACACCCCTGCAATAAATTGTTCTTTGAGGAACCTACCTGCCTCAGAGTTTTGCTTTCAATGGGTTCATTACTTGGAACGCTGACACTATAAATGAGATCACGCGGGCTAGTCTTAAACTTACCTACCTTGGTAAGAGGCCCAGGGGGTTATACGCAGAGGTGGGACTCACCTATCATAACAACTGGTTTTCCCAGCACCGGAAACGTGAGTATGTGTGCACTGTCCACGCATGCGTGCAGTGTCACAAAACACGGGAATTCACTCGTGTGTGGCTGTACATACATGCATCTAGCATCACATAACACGAGAATTTGCTGGCACGCGCCGTCCACACATATGTGCAGTGTCACAAGACATGGGTATTCACTCACGCATGCCATCCGCACATGCGTGCAGAGTCACAAAACATGGGAATTCGCTCACGCGCTGTTCGCACATGCGCATGCGTCCAGCGTCAAACAACACAGCGATATAGGATGGGATTGCGCCCAGGCAGGTGAGGGGGCGGGGTGAGAGAGGGGCGGGTCCGCCTGCAGGTTGCAACTACCGATTCGCTTATACCGGTTCGAACCGGCAGCAGCCCACCACTCTTTATACAGATTGATTTTAAGAACTGATCAGTGCAAACACTTACCGTATTTTTCAGAGTATAAGACGCACCTTTTTCCCAAATAAAAAGAGGGTGAAAATCTGAGTGCGTCTGATACTCCGAATGTAGCCCTGCCCAGCTTCTCAAACGGAGGTTTCAGAGGCTGAAAAAAGCCTCAGAAAAGAAGCTTCAGAAAAGAAGCCCCCAAACAGAGCCTCAGAGGCTTTTTTTTTTTTTTCTGAAGCTCTGTTTTGGAGGCTTTCAAAGGCAAGAAAAAGTTTTTTCTGAAACTGAGTTTCAGAAGTTTCAGAGGCAGAAAAAAAGCAAAAAAAAAGCAAGGCACAGAGCTCACAACCAAGGAACCTGTTGCTAAAATTCACCTCTCGAAAGAGCTGATTGGGGGTATTCCTGGAGGCCCATCCATCCACCAATCAGCTTTTTTCTTATTTTCCTCCCCAAAAACTAAGGTGCGTCTTATACTCCAAAAAATACAATACCTTAATCACATCTTCATCTGTGGACCTGCACTCCACGGATTCTACAAGATCTGTCACTGTTCCATCTTCTTCCACCAAGACCACCTTAACGGGGACAGCCACAGTTTTTCCCGTGAGGATGGCGGTGTTTAGGATCTCTGCTTCCTGAAAGACAAAAACGTTATCAAATAAGGAAGATACAGGAGTAGAAATGTAACAACAAACAAATGAGGAAACAGAAAAAATGCAGTTTGTAGAAATGAAATTGCGTACACTGTTATTTATATGTTTAGAGAGGGCTGTAAAAGCATTATGAAGCAGTATATAAGTCTAAGTGTTATTGCTAGTGCTATTTTCCTTCCTTCTTTCTTTCCTTCCTTCCTTCCTTCCTTCCTTTTTTTTTTTTTATTTGATTTATATGCCGCCCTTCTCCGGAGACTCAGGGCGGCTTACAATGCGTTAAGCAATAGCCTTCATTCTTTTGTATATTTTATACAAAGTCAGCTTATTGCCCCCACAAACTGGGTCCTCATTTCACCTACCTTAGAAAGGATGGAAGGCTGAGTCAACCTTGAGCCTTGGAGAGATTCGAACCAGCAGAAATTGCAGGCAGCTGTGTTGATAACAGGGTGCATTAAACCACTGTACCATCAAGGCTCTTCCTTCCTTCCTTCCGTCCTTCCTTCCTTCTGTCAGGTTTCGATGCTATCTCAAAATAAAGGTGCACTGACACCTTCCTTCCTTCCTCTCTCCCTCCCTCCCTTCCATGGTGCACAGTGGTTAGAATGCAGTATTGCAGGCAAATTCTGCCCACTGCCAGCAGTTCAATTCTGAACAAGCTCAAGGTTGACTCAGCCTTCGATCTTTCCGAGGTGGGTAAAATGAGGACCCAGATTATTGGGGGCAAGAGGCTGACTCTCTAAACTGCTTAGAGAGGGCTGTAAAGCACTATGAAGCAGTATAAAAGTCTAAGTGTTATTGCTAGTGCTATTTTCCTTCCTTCCTTCCTTCCTTCCTTCCTTCCTTCCTTCCTTCCTTCCTTCCTTCCTTCCTCTCTCCCTCCCTCCCTCCCTCCCTTCCATTGTGGTGCACAGTGGTTAGAATGCAGTATGGCAGGCAAATTCTGCCCACTGCCAGCAGTTTGATTCCGAACCGGCTCAAGGTTGACTCAGCCTTCCATCCTTCCGAGGTGGATAAAATGCGGACCCAGATTGTTGGGGGCAAGAGGATGACTCTGTAAAATCGCTTAGAGAGGGCTGTAAAAGCACTGTGAAGCAGTATATAATGCTAACTGCTATTGCTATTGCTGGTGAATGGAAATCACCCTCAAAGTCCTTAATTGCTCATCTAAATAGTTTTCACTTCGTGGTTTTTCAAGTCTGACCTGATTTTACTTGTAGAAGGTAACATGACATTAAGGGTTGGGGAGGAGGTAGTTGACTTTTCCTACCTTGTATCGGTATATATCCGTTTTTCTAATCTAACATGACACAGAGAGAAGGCTGTGATACTTTAAAGGAACAGAGACCCTTTAGAGTACTTCAAAAGCAAGCTGCTGCTTTCAGAGAGATACAAAGCAAAGCCTCTTTCCTTTTCAGCTCAGTCTGCCTGTTTTGGGATTTGCCTCCCCCCCCCCCCCGAAATGTGACAGGTTCTGAGTAAACATGCCAAGATTTGCTGAATTAAATGGCAAGAAAGTCTGTTGTGACCTGGGCTTACCGAGTCATTACGAGACACGATTAGTCCCAAACAAACTTATTTTATGGTAACAGCTGAGAGTTATGTTCATTCCCAGCTGAGTCCCAATTAGTTGCAAAACAAGTCCTTCGGAAGAAGTTCTTCGGGATAATCACCAACTTTTATCCTCTTTGACACCCTGCCAAAGGCTTCACTTGGCAAAGCCCCATGGAGTTCAGAAAGAAACAAGAGATGCCGACTGGAAACAGAGTTAGCAACGTTGCTTTCCTGCAAAAAGGCCCAAGTGCCTTTGTTTCTCATATCGTCACCGCTATCGGCTCGGGAGAATTGGGCCGAACTGGGAGGAACCCACCACTGATGTAAGGCGAGAACTAGCTGTATCCTTTAAGAGGATGTTTGCTCCAGTGGTGGGATTCAACTGGTTTGCACCACTCAGCTGAACTGGTCGTTAAATTTCTGGTTTGTCCTGCCCCACCCCGCCACTTCCAGAAGTCCCCACGTGCCCCTTTTTGGCTCCCAGGCAATGGTGAAATCCAAAATTTTTTACTACTGGTTCTGTGAGCGTGGCTTGGTGGGCGTGGTGTGGCTTGGTGGGCGTGGCAGGGGTAGGATACTGCAAAATCTCCGTTCCCTCCCCACTCCTGGGGGAAGGATATTTCAAAATCTCCATTCCCACCCCACTCTGAGACCAGCCAGAGGTGGTATTTGCCGGTTCTCCAAACTACTCAAAATTTCCGCTATCGGTTCGCCAGAACCTGTCAGAACCTGCTGGATTTCACCCCTGCTCCAATGTAAGTGCAGGGAGGCCTCCTAGGCCCAAAACAGGATGTGTGTGTGTAGGGGTGTGGCGTGGCATGGGCCCCCGTGGCCCGTTTTTGCTCCCAAGGGGGTGCAGGAGGCCGAGTGCTGCCTGTTACACACCCCTGGCCACACCCACCATGGCCACGCCCACCCAGCCAATCATTAGGGCAGAGAACCGGTTGTTAAAATTATTTGAATCCCATCAGCAGTTTTGCTCACGCTCTCGCATAAACCATAAATCTCTCTCTAATTAGCCCCGTGCATTTGAAATTCTCCCCTCTCAGTTCGGGAGAAGAGAAATGAGAAGCTCTCTGCCCAGATTAAACAGCAAGAGGGATCTTTGCAAAAAAATAATAATAAAAATGCTCACCCATCCGGTCTCCTAAGGTTGAGAGGATTCCAGGAGACCCCCGGGGGAAAATACCTAAAGAAATGATTTCATTTGCAAGACACAACGCCGAGTACTTAAAAGAGCATCCGGAGAGATTTATAGGTCACTTCCCAGCATGTAAATGAATTTAAAAAGAAAAAATCTAGGACGTTGCTAATTTCACAAAGAGAAAGAAAGAAAGAAAGAAAGAAAGAAAGAAAGAAAGAAAGAAAGAAAGAAAGAAAGAAAGAAAGAAAGAAAGAAAGAAAAGCGGAGGGAAGATACTTAAAAATGTATCAAACCTTTTTGAAAGAGGACTGCGTTTTTTTTCCAGGCATAGCTAATACAGGATTATTGAAATGATTCAGCCGGTAGAATGAATAGCCTTAAGTGTGATTATCCGGTAAGTGGCAAATTCTGCAAACAGTTGGTTTTTTTCTTTTTTGGGGGGTTAAAAAAAAAATTGAAATGACCCCGAGAGTCAGATAGGGAAATCCATTTTGGCATACAAAAATGTTACACTCATCGGCTGAAGGATTATACAGAACACGTAATACAGATTAATAGAATTTGAAAGGGATCCTGGAGCAGTGGTGAAATCCAAATTTTTTTACTATCAGTTCTGTGGGTGTGGCTTGGTGGGCGTGGCAGGGGAAGGATACTGAAAAATCTCCATTCCCACCCCACTCCTGGGGGAAGGATATTGCAAAATCTCCATTCCCACCCCACTCTGGGCCCAGCCAGAGCTGGTATTTGCCGGTTCTCTGAACTGCTCAAAATTTCTGCTACCGGTTCTCCAGAACCTCTTGGTTCACGTTGGTTCAGAACCCCTGCTCTGGAGGTCGTCTAGTCCAACCCGTTGCTCAATAAGGAAACCCTATACCCGTGATGGCGAACCTATGGCACACGTGCCACAAGCTGGCACGCAGAGCCCTTTCTGTGGGCGTGCGAGCCGTCGCCCAGCTCAGCTCCGCCATGCATGCGCGCACAACTCCTGCCGGCCAGCTGATTTTCAGGATGTGCGGGGTGACACACGCACATACACGAGAGGGGGGTGGCACGTATGCATGCGTGGGGGGTGGGGGAGGGCAGGAGGGCAGCGCCCCCCCTCACGGCTCATTTTTGGGCCCAGGAGGCTGCAGGGAAGTCTACTAACAGTGGTGGGATTCAGCCGGTTCGCACCACTTCGGGAGAACCGGGTGTTAACTTTCTAAGCAGTTTGGCAAACTGGTTGTTGGAAGAAATCATTAGGGCAGAGAACCGGTTGTTAAATTACTTGAATCCCACCACTGTTTACTAGGCCCTAAAAAGGGGGCGGGGGAGCACGGGGGAAGCGTGGAAGGGAGCATGGGGGGGGTCGTGCATGCATGCACAGCCCCCCCCGCTTGGCATTATGGGTGTTGGCGCACGACAAGAAAAAGGCTAGCCATCACTGTCCTATATCTTTTATAGTTACCATTTATAGATTACAGTTAGCACTGTTTGGAATTATAAATAAATAGTGACTTATGCCCCATTCAGTTTATATGGTAGTAACTGATTTTGATCAGTTTGATTTGGGTTGCCTAACTTTTTTTTTTATTTTTTTTGAGAAAGAGAATAAGATTGTGCACACTTAAGAGAAGTCTTTCTGAGCTGGGGAACAAATTCAGAGGTAGTCGATTCGACAATTCAATCTGAAAGCCATCTCAGTTTGATAATTGGATGAAAGAACTGTCAAATCTCTAAATCACAGCTCTGTAAAATACATGGCAATGAAAAGAAAAAATTCATTTACAGTCTATATGCATAAATACATATATACAACGCATATACAGCCAGTCCTCGACTTACGACCCCAATTGAGCCAGCCCAAAATTTCTGTTGCTCAGTGAGACAGTTGTTAAATTAATTTTGCCCCATTTTACGACCTCTCTTGCCACAATTGTTAAGTGAATCACTGCCATGGTTAAGTGAGTAACCTCGTTGTTAAAAGAGAATCTGGCTTCCTCATTGACTTTACTTGTCAGAAGGTTGCAAAACACATGATCCCGGGATATTGCAACAGTCATAAATATGAATCAGCTGCCAAGCGTCTAAATTTCGATCACATGACCCATGGAGATGCTAGAAAGGTCGTAACTGTGAAAAAA
Source organism: Pantherophis guttatus (assembly GCF_059756535.1). Taxonomy (NCBI): domain Eukaryota; kingdom Metazoa; phylum Chordata; class Lepidosauria; order Squamata; family Colubridae; genus Pantherophis; species Pantherophis guttatus. The sequence goes on along the minus strand of NC_142079.1, from coordinate 12,633,517 downwards.
AGGGGCGTAACTCCCTTTTTTCAGTGCCGTTGTAACTTTGAACCAGTGGTGGGTTTCAAAAAATTTTTTACTACCGGTTCTGTGGATGTGGCTTGGTGGGCGTGGCATGGCTTGGTGGGCGTGGCAGGGGAAGGATATTGTAAAATCTCCATTACCACCCCACTACAAGGGCAAGGATTCTGCAAAATCCCCATTTCCTCCCGATCAGCTGGGACTCGGGAGGCAGAGAATAGATGGGGGTGGGACCAGTCAGAATTTTTACTACCGGTTCTCCGAACTACTCAACATTTCCGCTACCGGTTCTCCAGAACTGGACAGAACCGCTGAAACCCACCTCTGCTTTGAATGGTCATTAAACAAACTGTTGTAAGTCGAGGACTACCTGTCAGTTTCACTTCAACCCAAATGGAGTCGAGGGTTTTACTTTCCCAGGGGATCAGATTGGGGCAGGTCTGACACAGCCACAAATTCAAAATCCAGATCCTTGGCAACTAAGTACGTATGGTTGCAGCAGAGTTTTCCGAACTATTAATATATTGGGGCACCTGCAGATAAGCCTATTAGCTTTAACTACAATCTAGGGCTGCTCTTTGTTTCCTTAATACAATACTGAATTAAAGAGCCATTAAAATGCCATCAAACTGTTTCAGGACATTAGCGGCATGGGGGATTTTCAACACATAATTTGCAGGCGTTGGAAGGCGGGGGGGGATCGGGGAACCGGATCGGCAATTAACTCCCATCAAGCAGCCACGGAGGTTCAGTGTGGAGCATCAAACCTAGCATGTGCCACGGAAAGAAAGAAGGCCACGTTAAGATTCACCAACAGCTTTCAGCCACAGTTGGAATATTGCATCCAGATTTGGTCGTCACAATATGAAATAAGATGCTGGGACTCTGGAAAAAGTGCAGAGAAGAGCAACCAAGATGATGAGGGGACTGGAGGCTAAAACAAACGATGAACGATTGCAAGAACTGGGCATGGCTAGTCTAGTGAAGAGGAGGACCAGGGGAGACAGGATAACAGTCTTCCAATATTTGAGGGGCTGCCACAGAGAGGAGGGGGTCAAGCTATCTCCCAAAGCAACTGAAGGCCAGACAAGGAATAATGGATGGAAACCTAGAAATAAAGAGGAATTTTCTGACAGTGAGAACAATCAACCCATGGAACAGAAGTTGCCTTCGGAAGTTGTGGGAGCTTCATCGCTCGACACTTTCAACAAGAGATTGGACTGCCATCTGTCAGAAATGGTGTAGGGTCTCCTTGGGTGGGTGGGGAGGGTTGGACTAGATGACCTACAAGGTCCCTTCTGACTCTGTTAATCTGAATCTATCTAAGGTGATCAAAGGCCTGGAGACTAAAACATACAATGAACGGTTGCAGGAACTGGGCATGGCTAGTCTAGTGAAGAGAAGGACCAGGGGAGACAGGATAGCAATCTTTCAATACTTGAGGGGCTGCCACAGAGAGGAGGGGGGGGTCAAGCTATTTTCCAAAGCACCTGAAGGCCAGACAAGGAACAATGGATGGAAACTGAACAAGGAGAGGTTCAACCTGGAAATAAGGAGGAATTTTCTGACAGTTAGAACAATTAATTGGTAGAACGGCTTGTCTTCAGAAATTGTGGGCGTGTCAGGGTAATGGTGATTTAAAGCTGACCAGCCATTGTAAGGCTGTAGACTGAGAATGAGTCAGCAGGGTTATTGCCACTTTAAGAAGCTGTCTATATAAGGGAGGCCATGACCGGGCATCTCTCTCTCTCTCTCTCTCCTCATGTATCACTCTCCTTGTTGAGTTCTATCTGCATTGTAGATCTTCATGTAGAGTTGAAGATTGATTGATTGCCTGGTATGTGCCTACCACATGTATGTCTGTATATAGAAGTCTTGTATATAAATCACTGTTTTTAATGACAAAACGTCTGTGTCCAGTATTTTGCTCCTGGGTTGTCTCAAAATAGTAATCACGCTGTAAACACTCTGACAGGGTGCTCCATCACTGGAGGCTTTCAAAAAGAGACTGGACAACCATTTGTCTGAAACAGTAGAGGGCAGTGGTGAAATCCAATTTTTTTTTTACTACCAGTTCTGTGGGCGTGGCTTGGTGGGCATAGTGTGGCTTGGTAGGCATGGCAGGGGAAGGATATTGCAAAATCTCCATTCCCTCCCCACTCCAGGGGAAGGATATTGCAAAATCTCCATTCCCTCCCCACTCCAGGGGAAGGATACTGCAAAATCCCCATTCCCTCCCCACTCCAGGGGAAGGATACTGCAGAATCCCCATTCCCTCCCCACTCCAGGGGAAGGATACTGCAAAATCCCCATTCCCTCCCCACTCCAGGGGGACAGATACTGCAAAATCCCCACTGCTGGAAGGGAGTGGGGTTTAGATGGAAGAGGAGGAGGAGGAGGAGGACTGTGGGGTCCTTAGTGCTCTCTGAGGTTGGATTTAGATTTACAAATTTACAGATTAACAGAGTCAGAAGGGATCTTGTAGGTCATCTAGTCCAACCCCCTAGACCCTAAACCAGGGATGTCAAACTCGTGTTGTCATGTGGTGTATCGGGATTTTTTCCCCCATTCACTAAAGCGGGCAGCAAGGGGCAGCATGTGATGCGTCCAGCCTGCAGGCCACGAGTTTGACACCCGTGCCCTACACCATTTCTGACAAATGGCAGTCCAATCTCTTCTTGAAGGCCTCCAGTGATGAAGCTCCCTTCTGAAACCTCTGAAGGCAACTTCTGTTCCATCGGTTGATGGTTCTCACTGTCAGAAAATTCCTCCTTATTTCCAGGTTGAATCTCTTCCTTGATCAATTTCCATCCATTATTCCTTGTCTGGCCTTCAGGTGCTTTGGAAAATAGCTTGACCCCTTCCTCTCTATGACAGACCCTCAAATATTGGAAGACTGCTATCCTGTCTCCCCTGGTCCTTCTCTTCACTAGACAGCCATGCCCAGTTCCTGCAGCCGTTCATCGTATGTTTTAGCCTTCAGCCCCCTAATCATCTTGGTTACAGATTAACAGAGTTGGAAGGGACCTTGAAGGTCACCTAGTCCAAGCAGACTCTACACCATTTCTGAGAGGTGGCCGTCCAGTCTCTTCTTGAAAGCTTCCAGTGATGAAGCTCCCACAACTTCCAAAGGCAACTTCTGTTCCATGGGTTGATTGTTCTCACTGTCAGAAAGTTCCTCCTTATTTCCAGGTTGAATCTCTCCTTGTTCAGTTTCCATCCATTATTCCTTGTCTGGCCTTCAGGTGCTTTGGAAAATAGCTTGACCCCTTCCTCTCTGTGGCAGCCCCTCAAATATTGGAAGACTGCTATCATGTCTCCCCTGGTCCTTCTCTTCACTAGACTAGCCAGGCCCAGTTCCTGCAACCGTTCATCGTATGTTTTAGCCTCCAGTCCCCTCATCATCCTGGTTGCTCTTCTCTGCACTCTTTCTAGAGTCTCAACATCTTTTGTATAGTGTGGTGACGAAAACTGGATATTTTCTTGCAGACATTTTGTGACCCAATTAGGCAACCTCATCAGTGCTAGAAGAAAGTGGGGTTTACAAAGAGGAGGAGGAGGAGGAGGAGGAGGAGGAGGAAGAAGAAGGAGAAGGAGGAGGAGGAGGAGGAGGAGGAGGAGGAGGAGGAGGAGGAGGAGGAGGAGGAGGAGGAGGAGGAGGAGGAGGAGGAGGAGGAGGAATAATAATTCTGGGAGTTGAAGTGCGCTAGTCTTAAAGTTTCCCAGTTTGAGAAAGATTGCCGTAGAATCTCTTGATTCCATTCACACCTCTCCCACCTCGTCCCTTTCCTCTTGAGTTGGCAGCTATCATCCGGTGCATCAAAAGATCACGCCTCAGCCATGCAAAACTAATTTCGGATCTTATTTAGCATCAGGTCCCCGAATTAAGAAACTAAGTGACAGCTGTTTAATTAACTCCTTAAGCTGATTAGACAGCATTACCGCAATCCCCCAAGGAAGAGTTTATATCTGTCAAGAGAGCCTAAGGCTGTGTTAATGCTTCTGTTTAAATTTAGTAAGCTTCTAAACCAATATACTCTAAAATGTTTGACATCCTCAAGGAGGTGGCCAGCTTCACCGTTCCCATGTCCCTCTCGAGTCCTCCAGATGCAGAGCCCTGGCTGGCAGGCTGGCCTAAATGAACCAAGGCCTGGGTTGGCTATAGATGTTAATTGAGGATTATTAGGGACAGGCAAAAGGAGAGAAGAGAAGGAGAGGAATAGAAAAAGGGAAGGGGGAAGGAGGGGAGAAGGAGGGAGGAGGAGGGGAGGAGGAGGAGGGAGGAGGAGGAGGGGAGGGGAGGGGAGGAGGAGGAGGAAGGAAGAGGAAAGGGAGGAGGAGGAGGAGAAGCAGAAGATGAAGGAGGAGGAGGAGAATAGAAATAGGAATAGGAATAGGAATAGGAATAGGAATAGAATAGAATAGAATAGAATAGAATAGAATAGAATAGAATAGAATAGAATAGAATAGAATAGAATAGAATAGAATAGAATAGAATAGAATAGAATAGAATAGAATAGGAGGAGTGGAGTGGAGTACAGTAGAATAATTGAAGAGACCTCAGAGATCTACTAGCTCAACCCGCTGCTCAAGCAAGAGATATATATCATTTCAGACAAAGGGTTCTCTAGTCTGAAGAAGAAGAAGAAGGAGAATAAGGAGAAGGGAAGATGAAAGAGAAGGAGGAGAAGGAGAAAAAGAAGGAGAAGGTGAAGGAGAAGGAGGAGAAGGAGGAGGAAGAGAAAAAGAAGGAGAAGGAGAAGGAGGAGAAGGAGAAGAAGAAGGAGAAGGAGAAGAAGGAGAAGAAGGAGAAGGAGGAGGAAGAGAAGAAGAAGAAGGAGACGGAGAAGATGAAGGAGAACGAGGAGAACGAGAAGGAGAAGGAGAAGGTGAAGGAGGAGGAGGAGAAGGAGAAGGAGGAGGAAGAGGAAGAAGAAGAAGAAGAAGAAGAAGAAGAAGAAGAAGAAGAAGAAGAAGAAGAAGAAGAAGAAGAAGAAGAAGAAGAAGAAGAAGAAGAAGAAGAAATAATTGCCCATTCCCCCAATAACAGCAAAAGCTGGACATTTGGTTCCCCCAGGGACGTCCCAATGGCCTTGCAAGTGGTCTATCTCTGTTTTACACGATGCCTTGTCATAGGAATTTGCACTGGCCTCCCTACTCCCACTCTACCTATCTGGAAACCTAGGTTGATTGGTTTGTTCAGGTGAGCAGGACATCACCTTATGCTTTATCAGCTGCAAGGCAACATGTCAGCTTCAATGACAGTCGGCCATGCCTGTCGCTTGCTTGTCCAAATCACAGAACTCATCAAGTTCTTGAAGTCAAAAGGCTGTCAGGTGCTGAGAAACCAGTAATTAATTTCCAGGTTCTGACCGATCATTCCATAAAACTCTGCACGATCCTGAGCGGCTCAAGGCTGACTCGGTCTTCCATCCTTCCGAGGTGGGTAAAATGAGGACTCAGATTGTTGGGGGGCAGTATGTTGACTCTGTAAACCGCTTAGAGAGGGGCTGTAAAGCACTGTAAAGCAGCATATAAGTGCTATTGCTATCTATCCATCTTCCTTCCTTCCTTCCTTCCTCCCTCCCTCCCTCCCTCCCTCCCTCCCTCCCTCCTTCCTTCCTTCCATGGTGCACAGCGGTTAGAATGCAGTACTGCAGGCTACTTCTTCTGACTGTCGGCTACAGCACTTCGGCAGTTCGAATCTCACCAGGCTTAAGGTTGACTCAGCCTTCCATCCTTCCGAGGTCGGTAAAATGAGGACCCAGATTGTTGAGTGCAATAGGCTGACTCTGTAAAACCGCTTAGAGAGGGCTGGAAAGCACTGTGAAGCGATATATAAGTCTAAGTGCTATTGCTATTCATCTTCCTTCCTTCCTTCCTTCCTTCCTTCCTTCCTTCCTTCCTTCCTTCCTTCCTTCCTTCCTTCCTTCCTTCCTTCCTTCCTTCCCTCCCTCCCTCCCTCCCTCCCTCCCTCTTTCCTTTCCTTTCATAACTATGCCCACTACCAGGAGTTCAATCCTGACCGGCTCAAGGTTGACTCAGCCTTCCCTCCTTCCGAGGTCAATAAAATGAGGACCCAGATTGTTGGGGGCAAGAGGCTGACTCTGTAAACTGCTTAGAGAGGGCTGGAAAGCACTGTGAAGCGGTATATAAATCTAAGAGCTATTGCTATTAATGGGAGTGGTTAGGAGGAGGAGGGGGGGCCCTGTGGGCTCCTTGATGCTCTCTGAACTTGGTGGTTTTCTTGCAAACATTTCAAGACCCAACTAAGTAACATCATCAGTGCACACTCAGCAAACTGAGAATTGCTAGGGAGGAGCCAACCACAAACTATCTAAACTTTGCTGTCTCTTGGTCCTGTGGAAGGCAGCCCGTCCCTCCCTCCCTCTTCGGAATCCAGGCTACACTCCACCACAGCTCCCCAGTTGCTTCTTTACCTATTGACTGCCTGAACCTTCAACGACCCGATTTCAACAGTCCACCGTTTGATGAATGACTCACCCCGATATTGAGAAGAACCGATCAATGTTGATTAAAAATGCACCACTTGAATTTAGCTGAGGAGCGACCCGTGGAAAAATAAAAACAAAATCTTTTGCAGCAAGGAAGAAAGGCGGAGAGTAGAAGCACGACAGAGACGGACATAAGGCCCAGCTGGACTACAGGTATTCCTCGTCTTACGACCACAATTGAGCTCAAGTGGCTCAGTGAGACATTTGTTGAGAGAGCTTTGCCTCGTTTTATGACCTTTCTCGCCACAAGTTGTTCAGTGGATCACTGCGGCTGTTAAGTTAGTCACACGGTTGTTAAGCGAATCTGGCTTCCCCCCCCCGACTTTGCTCACCTGATGGTTGCAGAAGGAGGACACTGCGGTCGTCATAAGCATGAACAAGTTGCCAAGCATCTGAATTTTGACCAGAGGATGTTGCTATGGCCATAAGTGTGAAAAAATGGTGAATAGGTCACTTGGAATGGTCACTAAATGAACGGTTGTAACTCAAGGACTACCTGTAGTTTTATGCTGAGGAGCTCGGATGGAGAACGGGACAAATGATTGGACATTTCCAACTGGAGCAGTGGTGAGCCCCTTCTGATCAGCCATTAGAGAAGGCTGTTAAATCAATGATTCCTTTATTAGAAGCACCAGCAGCCCCGGCAAAAAGTTTCTCTCTCAACGCAGGCTAAGAAGTCCAGCCCGCCGGAAGATGAATAATTGTCTGCCACATCTGTTCATCTCTGCCCCCTGCCTTTTATCCCCAGAGCTAGAGTGGGGCTTTGCTAGCAGCCTTGGCTCTTCCATCCCAAGGACTGGCCCATAGATTTCCACTGCTCTCCTCTCCTCTGTTGTTCTGTCCCCGTCTCACACACGCACACAAACAGATATCCAGGGGTTAAATAAAACTGGCAGACAACAAATTCTTTCAATAAGAGGATTGGCAGCAACCCAGTAGCTGTTTGCCAAGAACTTTACTCACAGAGGGAGGTGTTCCTCCTCTGTCAGATAAACCAAAACAAATACACAAAGTCAGAGAATTGTCGAGTCCAGTTCATATTAAATCTAAAGCAGGCAGATAACGTAGTTTCAGAGATACAATGTGACTCGCTAGTAGTTTAGTTTTGTCCGTCACAGAGCCTGAATGGCCACCACACACCCTTTTATCCCCTGTGGGGTGTGGTCCAGTGACTCATCTTAATCTCTGGCACGCCTCCTTTTCTGCTGCGTGCGCTTGTTTCTCCGACGCTGGCGTGGATCCAGCCAAGACTTATCTCCGTCACTGTCCGACTGTGAGGAGATACCTGGCTCCTGGCCAATCTCTCCTCCCTCGGGAGACACCTGAGGCATTGCCAGAGAGGAGGGTCCTGGAGAGGGAGGCCTGGCCAACTCCTCTCCTTCATGTTCGGAGCCTTCTCCCTCTGATAAGTCAGCCTCGGGGGTCAGAGTCACAACATCTGTCTTCTGCGCATCTGCGCGTCAGGCACTGGACCCAGCTGTCCCTCCTCTTCCTCATCAGCCACCTCCAGACCTGAGGGCTACTGACTCTCCATCTGAGGGCTGATGGACGGCCCAGGCTCTGCCTCTCTCTCTCTCTCTCTCTCTCTGACAGCTCCATTCCCTCTTCCCCCTTGGAATTCTCAGGTTGCCCTGATGCTGAACCTGAATCCCACGCCTCCTCCTCCTCTGATTTGGCTGCTGGAGGGGCCAGCAGCCGAAAGGCCACAACAGAGGAATTTTCTAACAAGACCCCTGGAAACCTGCAAACAGCAGCTGCGGAGCCGTGCCAAGTACAGTGTGGCATTCGGCAACAATTGCTTAATGTCTAAATCCCGGCGGAACGATTTACCCCCAGAACTTATGTTAATGTCAGCTCGCTGCACTCAGGAAATAAATCTCATCTCAATAGCAGGTTATGTCTTCGGGACATGCAACGTGATTTCCATAATCTGATGAATGGAAAGAAATTACACACAAGGATTTTTATTTTTTTTTTAACACCCGATGACCATGTTAGGATGTCATTTTTTATTATTATTGGCAGTTATCAACGCAGGAACCAGCCGGAAACGTGAGAAAAATAGAAAACCGGTGGATTCATTTACTACAGTCGTTCGTGTTGGTCTTACCGACGTTCGGCGCCATCCGGATTCCGCCGTGTGTCCCCGCTACAGGCCAGTTAGGCGGTGCAGATAAAAGCAAATTCAATTCTCAATCTGGAGAATGACACCCCGATGTACACTTCTGCAATTTCTTTAATTAATTCGGACGTGAGTGGAATTTTTTTTTTTTAAGGAAAGGAATGCATTTGCCTGCCCTGTGTCTATTTCATCCGCACAACAACTCCTTGGGAAGGAGGTGTATTTCTCAGTAGGAAGACAAGAATAACCACGATGGAGGGAATCATCATCGACAGGGGCGACCGTGTGCATTGTTTAACCCTTCCAAATCACTCGTAGGGAGATTGGCTCAAAGTGCAGCCAAACGTCACAAAAAAACCCTCCACTTTCTATCTATTATTTTGGGTAATTTTATTCAAGATTTTTGTGTTGTTTTTTTTTTTTTTAAAAAAGAGAGATTAAAATATGAATGCAAACTGGTGAGAAAAGAAAAGTGAGAAAAGGAAAAGAAGAAAAGAACCGAAGAGAAAGTTAAAAATGCAAGGAAGGAGATAAAAGAAAAAGTTATCACGGATGATGTTACCTTGTTCGGTAATGAAACGTCTGCATGCAAACAGCCAAACTCTGAGAACACCAAGGATCCTCCTCCTCCTCCTCCTCCTCCTCCTCCTCCCCCTCCTCCTCCTCCTCCTCCTCCTCCTCCCCCACTCTTCCTTCTTCTCTTCTCTCTCTTTCACTCCCTCACTTTCTTCTAGCATTGATGATCTATTTTGGCAATGAAAGATCTGCAAGAAAATCACCAAGCTTGGAGAACATAAGGAGCCTTGGTGGCGCAGCGGACTAAAGTGCTGTTAAGTAGCACTTAGCTGCCAGCTGCTTGCAAGTACTGCAAGTTCAAATCTCACCAGGCTCAAGGTTGACTCAGCCTTCCATCCTTCCGAGGTAGGTAAAATGAGGACTCGGATTGTGGGGGCAATAAGCTGACTTTGTATAAAAAAGAACACCGCTTGGGGAGGTCGAAAGCCCTACTAAGCAGGTATACACAAAAAAGTATGAAGGCTATTGCTTAACGCATTGTAAGCCACCCTGAGTGTCTGGAGAAGGGCAGCATATAAATCAAACCAATAAATAAATAAATAATAAGCACCCAGACTCACAGGCCTCCTCCTCCTCCCCTCCTCCTCTTCTTCTTTCCCTTGTCTCCATTCCACAAACCCTCACTCCCTTCTAGCACTGATGATGTTACCTACTTTGGCAGTGAAACATCTGCAAGAAAACAACCAACCAGAGAGCATCGAGGACCCCACAAATGGGGGCGGGGGGAGAGAGAGAGATAAGTAGCTTCCGATCTTCTTTGTAGCAGTGATAAATACAAACTTGCCTCTTTATGATTACAACATAATTCTCTCCTTTCTGTCATCTATTTTGCCCAAACCAGAGATTCATTCCCCCCCGCTTTTTCATGCAAAAAAAATCCCCTTTTATTAGGAGTTTTCAGGCATGTCTGCTTTTAATCCAGAAGAGAGGAAGACAATGCATTCAGAGTGACCTCTTTTCTTGCAGTGTTCCATGGAGGCCCCTTGCTTTAGAAGAAGTGGGTGGACATCAGATGATAAAGTTCAGGTCATTTCCCATTAATCTTTGATGATGATAATGATGATGATGATGGTGGTGATGATGATGATGATATCCATTGACCTGGGTCTACCTCTTGATGATTCTATGGACCAGGTCTCTCTACATCTTCCAGTCAGGCATTACTTCTTTCTCTTTTTCTCTGCTGTGGTTGATGTAAATCTTTGATGGAGTCCAGCCACGGTCTTCACTGTACAATCAAGATCAAGGGAGGTACTAATACCACTCTATAAAGCCTTAGTAAGACCACACCTAGAGTACTACATCCAGTTTTGGTCACCACACTATAAAAAAGATGTGGAGACTCTGGAAAGAGTGCAGAGAAGAGCAACCAACATGATGAGGAGATTGGAGGCTAAAACATACAATGAACGATTGCAGGAACCGGGCATGGCTAGTCTAGTGAAGAGAAGGACCAGGGGAGACATGAGAGCAGTCTTCCAATATTGGAGGGGCTGCCACAGAGAGGAGGGGGTCAAGCTATTTTTCAAGGCACCCAAAGGCCAGACATAATGAACTCTGAGAACAATCAACCGATGGAACAGAAGTTGCCTTCAGAAGTTGTGGGAGCTTCATCCCTGGAAGCCTTCAAGAAGAGACTGGGCTGCCATCTGTCAGAAATGGTGTAGAGTCTCCTGCTTGGGTGGGGGGTTGGATTAGATGACCTACAAGGTCCCTTCCAACTCTGTTAATCTGAATCTATCTAAGATGATCAAAGACCTGGAGACTAAAACATATGAAGAACGGTTACAGGAACTGGGCCTGGCTAGTCTAGTGAAGAGAAGTACTAGGGGAGACAGAATAGCAATTTTCCAATATTTGAGGAGCTGCCACAGAGAGGAGGGGGTCAAGCTCTTTTCCAAAGCACCCAAAGGCCAGACTAGGAACAATGGATGGAAACCCATCAAGGAGAGATTCAACCTGGAAATAAGGAGATTTTTTCTGACAGTGAGAACAATCAGAAGTTGCCTTCAGAAGTTGTGGGAGCTTCATCACTGGAGGCTTTCAAGAAGAGACTGGACTGCCATCTGTCAGAAATGGTGTAGGATCTCCTGCTTGGGCAGGGGGTTGGACTAGATGACCTCCCAGGTCCCTTCCAACTCTGTTAATCTGTAATCTTTGGCAGCCTGGTTTCCTTTTACCGCAAACTCTTCCAGACACAATCGCTTTCTCCAGTGAGAATACCCTCATTCTACCCTAAACATGTTTCTCTGCTCTGAAGCAGTTCGTACATCTGAATTTAGATTCTGCTTGGAAAACTCTCCTTACTATTGACTGTAGACTTCACACATTGTCCTGGAAACGCTGTACAGTTGGTTTTCCCATTTACAAATTTTTGGAAGATGCAAAGACGGCGTTGATTGAATCCCCAATGGGCCGGGTTGGTTAAGAGAGCTATTTTTCGCCAAAAGAGTTTTTCTTACACCTCTACGATAAACAGGGCTTTCATGACAGGTTGGGCTATTAAATCCGCGACTTGCATCCATCAGCTCATATCCATCTGCTATATTGATTACTTTTAGACATTTCCTTTTGTAGCCATCGGGCTGATAAATGAGCACCGGAGGCTCCAGGTTTGAGAAGCTAAGACGAGTTTAGTTAACAGTTTAAAAAAACAAAACAAAACAAACAAACAAAAAAAAAAACCCAGGAGTTTTAATATAATGGAACAAATTGGCTGAGAGACTAAGAATTTTTGAATCAGCAGAAGATCAAAGTAGACAGTCATTGACATGAAGAACTGTCACAAGAAACTGACATTTCTAATAAGTCCATCAAGGGATATGAACCTGGTTAGAGGACTCCAATGATCTGTTTGGCCATAATAGCTGGTCTTCTACAGCAGGAGTAAAATGAACCTCTTCATAGTCCCGCGTAAATTTCTCTTTCATAAATACACATACTCCGAACCTTCTCGGGTTCATCTCATCCAGATGTCCCCTAAGAGTTGAGATTTAGAAACAACAGGGTCTTAAAAGTTACCCTTGGTGTTATCTGGCACTCAGCACCCAACTGTCAGAAACCTTACTGGTCTCTCGGGTGAGAAGATTACTGATGTCCTTCTACAAGTCATGAATATGATTTGGTGGCTACCAAAAAGGTTATTATTAGGTTAGGAGCCGCCATGGTGCAGCGGTTAGAATGCAGAACTGCAGGCTGCTTCTGCTGACTGCCGGCTGCCTGCAATTTGGCTGTTCAAATCGCACCAGGCTCAAGATTAATGCAGCCTTCCATCCTTCCGAGGTCTGTAAAATGAGGACCCAGATTGTTGGGGGCAAGAGGCTGACTCTGTAAACCACCTAGAGAGGACAGTAAAGCACTGTAAAGCGGTATATAAGTCTAAGTGCTACTGCTATTGCCCTTCCTTCCTTCCTTCCTTCCTTCCTTCCTTCCTTCCTTCCTTCCTTCCTTCCTTCCTTCCTTCCTTCCTTCCTTCCTTCCTTCCTTCCTTCCTTCCTTCCTTCCTTCCTTCTGCAGTGGTTAGAATGCAGTATTGCAGGCTAATTCTGCCCACTGTCAGCAGTTCAATCCTGACCGGCTCAAGATTGACTCAGCCTTCCGTCCTTCCAAGGTTAGTAAAATGGGGAGCCAGATTGTTGGGGGCCAGAGGCTGACTCTATAAATCGCTTAGAGAGGGTGGTAAAGCACTATAAGGTGAAATATAAGTCTAAGTGCTATTGCTATTGCTATTAAATCTGTCACAATAACTTGCAAATGTCAGCTGGTACCTCCACTTCATTACTACCGTGTTTCCCCAAAAATAAGATCCTGTCTTATATTTTTTTTGAACCCTGAAATAAGCACTTGGCCTTATTGCCATGCGCTCAAAAGCCCGATTGGGCTTATTATCAGGGGATGTCTTATTTTGGGGGAAACAGGGTAATAGTTTTGTGTTTTGACTTTCTTGTACCTCTAGATACAGGCACCCCCCCCCCTTGTCCACCAATCCAACGCGTTCCTGTTATTTTGGGGAAACCATCTGTGCCTTCGGAAGGTTCCCATCACACAGCCTCAAAGTGTCGGGATTTTCTCAGGCTGAAAGCGGCCTCACAAAAAAACCCTCCTTGCCTCCCTCCCAGTTCCCAATACCTTCCAAGCATTCCTTTCCCTCCCTCCCTTCATTTCCGTTGTCCAGTTGCGAGTGGAGAGGTGCGTTACAAGTCAGCCTCGACACATGTTCTATTTTTTGCCAAATTTATTTGAATGTTCGGAGTGATCTGACTCACCCATCTGAGTCATTTTTTTTAATTTACGAACGGAATGGGATAGCCAAACAGATTCACCGTTGCTGAGTTGAATGGAGACTTAGCCGCATGCTTTGAGCCAGTGGTGAAATCCAAATCATTTTACTACCGGTTCTTTGGGCATGGCTTGGTGGGTGTGGCTTGGTGGGCGTGGCAGGGGAAGGATACTGCAAAATCCCCATTCCCTCTCCACTCCTGGGGGAAGGATATTGCAAAATCTCCATTCCCACCCGACTCCAGGGGAAGGATACTGCAAAATCCCCATTCCCTCTCCACTCCTGGGGGAAGGCTATTGCAAAATATCCATTCCCTCCCCACTCCTGGGGGAAGGATATTGCAAAATCAGTCAGGGGTGGTATTTGCTGGTTCTCTGAACTACTCAAAATCTGAACCTGCTGGATTTCACCCCTGCTTTGAGCCTTCGCTATCTTATTTCAAGGGTGGGGATGCACGCATGCGTCCGAGAACTCCTCTGAGGGTTTCACAAAACCCCAACAAAACTCTCATTTGACACAAGGGTGCCGTCAGACTGGCTACAGCTGACTCCCTAGGAAAGAATTTTGATCACGTGACCATAGGGACGTTGCAAAGTGCAAAAAAATGGCATTAAGTCATTTTTTTTCATTGCCGTTGTAACTTTGAACAGTCGCTAAATGATCTGTTGTAAGTCGAGGACTACTGTTGTGGCCTGTGGGCTGCCGGCCCCTCCAGCAGCCGAATCAGAGGGGGATGAGGAGTGGTAGAAGTCAGGGTCAGCATCAAGGCAACCTGAGAGCTCCGAGGGGAAAGAGGGAATGGAGCTGGCAGAGACAGAGAGACAGAGGCAGAGTCTGGGCTGTCTGTCAGCCCTCAGATGGAGAGTCAACAGCCTCCAGGTCTGGATGGCTGATGAGGAAGAGGAGGAACAACTGGGTCCAGTGCCTGATGCGCAGAAGGCAGAGGAGAGGAGAGCAGTGGAAATCTATGGGCCGGTCCTTGGGACAAAAGAGCCACTGCTGCTAGTGAGGCCCCATCCTAGCTCTGGGGATAAAAGGCAGGAGGCGGAGATGAATAAGTGTGGCAGTCAACTATTCATCTTCCGGTTGGACAGACTTGTTAGCCTATGAGAGAAGCTTTTTGCCGGGGCTGCCGACATTCCTAATAAAGGAATCTTTTGAGTTCATGTCACAGGGTTTGCCGTGTTTGGGGAGCTGGATCAGAACAACTACCTGTACAAATAAATCGGGCCACATGTTTCTTCCTGTTGCAGGAATTATCCGAAGAGGCTGGGTGCCCACTGTATAAATTTACCCAATAAGTAAATAAACCCCCCGTGCTATAAATTCGGCAATAAACATGGGAAAATTCATTTGCAGGCTTTGAAGGGTTTTGGACGCTGATGCTCCAAGACGAAAAAAAAAAAACCCTCCAATGTTTCCCAGAAAAGACCTCGGTTATAATTGCTCTCTCCATTTCTGTAAAATGCAGCATGCATATGAGATAAATCTGATTCAGATTTACAACCTCATAAATACAGACCGAACACAAACCGCCCTGCTTCCGTTTGACCCAGCTCAAAAAAAAAAAAAAAAGAAAAAAGTTATTTCCAAATGCTGGCTTTATTGTCCATAAAGGGTAACTCTTAATGGGGAGGGAGAAAGATTTGAGATTTATGCTGATGGAAACTTTTTCTTTAAAGATATATGTCCGTGGCCAATAAAGCCAGTAGGTCGATCTTGCATTGGACTCTTCTTAATTGCTCGGCGTTAGAGTGCTCCATGTTAGACATGCCATACTTTTCGGAGTATAAGATGTACTTTTTCTCCCCCTCAAAGTGGGTGAAAATTGCAGTGCGTTTTATAGACCGAATGTTGCCGAAGCCCCGCCCACCCGCCGGCCCCCACCCTTTGGCTGTTTTCGGGCTTCACGTGTCACAATCCTGACCTCCACACATTGCATTTTCAGCCGGTTCTAGGCAGCGGGGATCGGTGTTGGGGAATGGGCCGCGCCGAACGGGCCACAGCGGCGGCGAACAGGTGGCGGCGAATGAGCCATGGCGAACAGGCGGCGGCGAATGGGACATGGTGAACAGGCGGCGGTGAATGGGCCATGGCAAACAGGCAGCGGTGAATGGGCCATGGCGAACAGGCGGCAGCGAATGGGACATGGTGAACAGGCGGCGGTGAATGAGCCATGGCAAACAGGCAGCGGCGAATGGGCCATGGCGAACGGGCGGTGGTGAATGGATGGTGGCAAATGGGCAAAGGCAGATATTTTTTCTTGTTTTCCTCCCCTAGAAATGTAGGTGGGTCTTATACTCCGGTGCGTCTTATAGTCTGAAAAATACGGTACTCAAATACGGTTCATTCTAGAGAGCCATTTCCTTAATGAGTCAATAGGACAGAGTGTTATTCACTTTTTTAATCTCGTGCTGCTTTTTTCCTTAGCCACCGTCGGCAACTTCCCCTAAGAAGTAAAACTGGGATCCCGTTTTGTGTCCCCTTTAAAAACAACCCCACAACCACAACCACAGAACTGGTTAGGCTGTTGTCTCATTTGTACTGATGGATTGTACCACGGGACTCTTGCTGACTCCGTGATAGTGAAGGGCTTTTAATTCCAATTTCTTCTTTTTTTTAAAAAAAAATGCTTCACTCTTCAAGAAATAAAGGGTTGGTGGTTCATCACTAAGACAGAAATGGCTGTCGATGAAATTGGGCTGCCTGAAATGAAGGAGAAGGTGGACATCTGTTGTGGCCTGTCAGCGGCCTGTGCAGTTAGTAGCTGATTCCGACAGCGAGGAGGCTGGTGTGGTGCTGCGCCAACAGCCTGTGCAGCTGGCACTTGAGTCGGACAGTGAGGAGGCTGGAGAAGATGTGGTGCCAGAGGCAGGGATTCAGCCAGGGCCTTCAGAACCTCCAGAAGCTCCCTTAAGTGAAGAGGACGAAGAGGAGGAGCCTCTTCTCAATGCACGGGTGCGCAGAGCTGCCAAAAGGCAGGAGTGGCTCCTCAGGAGGAGGTCTCCTCGAGAGTAAGGCTTGGGGCTAATTGGCCACTCCCCTAGCCTATTTAAGGAAGGACGACGACTGATGCAATTTGCAGGAAACAACTTTGTTCGTATTCCTTCACGTCTTGATTCCAGAAACGTTTGATTCGGCTCTTGTTTATCTCTTGTCAGTTTTCCTGCAAATTGCTTCTGGGCATTCTGCCGACCATAGTAAGATTACAGTTATCTGAAATACTGTGCCTCAGAATTGAGTTATTATTCTTTGGATTCTTGTCAGCTGTTAATGAAGTTAAATTAACAGCCCTTGTTCAGAAAAGACTGATTTAAACTGTACTTGTGTTCGAACAACAACTAAGAAAGCTCATTAGTAGTCCTTAATTAGTATACTAAGGTTTGTACGGACTTTTTGTGTGCTGCGTTCTTTGGGGTTCATAGTTGGGGCAGAACAACATCCATGCTAATGTGTGGGGGAGGGGCAGCTTGGTGCTCCCTGAGCTTGGTAGTTTTCTTGCAGACGTTTTGTTACCAAGCTAGGTAACTGTTGTGGTCCGCCAGCAGCCTGTGGAACTGGCAGCAGAATCGGACAGTGAGGAGGCTGGGGAAGAACATGTGCTAGTCCTGGAGTCTGGGGAAGGCCCGGACAACGGCTCTGCATCGGAGGTAGAGATGGCCAGGGCCATCTGGGAGTTATGCACAGACTCCGGAGCCTCCAGAGTCTGATATCAGAGAAGCAGAAGAACAGGAGGAGCCTGTTCCTAGTGCACGCATGCGCAGAGCTGCCAGGAGGCAAGAACAATTAAAACTAAAGGGACGACTCGGGAGTAAGGCCTGGAAATGATTGGCCCCTTCCATAAGACTTAAAAGAGGAGCAAAGGCACGTGGGTCCTTTGCAGGAAACCAACGTTGTTAATTCTGTTCCCAGTCGGCATCTCTGTTTGATTCTGGACTCCGTGTGGCTTTGCCAAGCAGGTCTTTGGCAGAGTGTCAAGGAAGATAAAGGTGTGTGATCATCCGGAAGGACTTTTTGTAACTAATTGGAACTCAGCTGTGAATGAACGTAATTCACAGCTGTTGCAATAAAAGAGGTTTTTGGGACTACTCGTGTGTTTTAATGACTCAGGAAGCCTAGGGGACAACAGTGACATCATCAGTGCAAGAAGGGAGTGGGGTTTAATGGAAGAAGAAGAGGAGGAGGAGGAGTCTTTGAGTTTGGTGCTTTTCTTGCAGAAGTTTCATGACTCAACTAGGGAACAATAACTGTGCTATAAGGAAGTTTTGATAGAAGATAATATTTGCAGTTCGGGGTTGAACTGTGGGGTCCTTTTTATTATTTATTTATTTATTTATTAATCAAATTTCTATACCGCCCTACTCCCGAAGGACTCAGGGCGGTGAACAGCCAAGATAAAATACAGACAATACAAATATTAAAAATCCCTTAAAATTATTAAATATTTCGGCCGAAACACAGATTAAAACACCCAATTTATAAAATCACGAATTAAAAAATTTAAAATTTAAGAATTTAAAAGAGGGGAGTTAGGCCAGGCCAGCTTGTTGAAATAGAAAAGTTTTGAGAGCACGGCGAAACGTGCGCAGGTCCGGGATCTTCCGTATCTCTGGGGGGAGCTCGTTCCAGATGGTAGGTGCCCCCACAGAGAAGGCTCTCCCCCTGGGGGCCGCCAGTTGACACTGTTTGGCCGACGGCACCCTGAGGAGCCCCTCTCTATGGGAGCGTACTGGTCGGTGAGAGGCTATTGGTAGCAGAAGGCGGTCTCGTAGATACCCCGGTCCGATGCCATGGAGCGCTCTAAAGGTGGTAACCAAAACCTTGAAGCGCACCCGGAAGACCACCGGGAGCCAGTGCAGCTCGCGCAGGAGGGGGGTCACATGGGAGCGCCACGTCGCTCCCATAACCACCCGCGCGGCCGCATTCTGGACCAGCTGGAGCCTCCGGGTGCTCCTCAAGGGGAGCCCCATGTAGAGAGCATTGCAGTAGTCCAGACGGGAAGTGACAAGAGCATGAGTGACCGTATTTAACGAGTCCCGATCCAGAAAGGGACGCAACTGGCGAATCAGGCGGACCTGATAAAAAGTCCCCCTGGCCACGGCCGTCATATGCTCTTCTAAAGACAGCCGTGAGTCCAGGAGGACACCCAAGTTGCGAGCCCTCTCCGTGGGGGGCAATGACTCGGCCCCAATAGTCAGTGATGGCGCCAACTGACTATATCGGGATGTCGGAAACCACAGCCACTCGGTCTTGGATGGGTTGAGCCTGAGTCTGTTTCTCCCCATCCAGATCCGCACGGCCTCCAGGCACCGGGACATCACTTCAAGGGCATCATTGGGGTGGTCCGGGGTGGAGATGTACAGCTGAGTATCGTCAGCGTACTGGTGGTACTTCACCCCGAAACCACGGATGATCTCACCCAGCGGCTTCACATAAATGTTGAACAGAAGGGGCGAGAGGACCGACCCTTGTGGCACCCCACATACAAGGGGCCTCGGGGTCGACCTCTGCCCCCCTGTCAACACAGACTGCGACCGGTCAGAGAGAAAGGAGGAGAACCACCGTAGGACGGTGCCCCCCACCCCTAACTCCTCTAGCCGGTGCAGCATGATACCATGGTCGATGGTATCAAAAGCCGCTGAGAGGTCTAATAGGACCAGGACAGAGGAACAACCCCTGTCCCGAGCCCTCCAGAGATCATCAACCAACGCGACCAATGCCGTTTCCGTGCTGTACCCAGGCCTGAAGCCCGACTGGAACGGATCCAGATACGACGATTCATCCAGGTACTGGGGGAGCTGTCGCGCTACCACACTCTCAACAACCTTCGCAATGAAGCGAAGGTTGGAGACTGGACGATAATTTGCCAATACTGCCGGGTCCAGGGAAGGTTTCTTGAGGAGAGGCCTCACCACCGCCTCTTTCAAGGCGGCAGGGAAGACACCCTCACTCAAGGAAGCATTTATAATCCCCTGGAGCCAGCCTCGTGTAACCTCCCGAGAGGCCAGCACCAACCAGGAGGGACACGGGTCCAGTAAACATGTGGCTGCGCTCAGTCTGCCCAGTATCCTGTCCACGTCTTCGGGCGTCACAGAATCAAACTCTTCCCAGATAATACTCACAAGACCTGCCTCTGTCCTCCCCGCTGAATCTACCCAGTCAGAGTCCAGATGTTCCCGAATCTGAGCGATTTTGTCATACAGATACTGTACAAAATCCTCGGCTCTACCCTCCAAGGGGTCCTCCCGCGCTTCCTGGTGGAGCAGGGAGCGGGTCACCCTAAACAGGGCAGCCGGGCAATTATCTGATGACGCAATAAGAGTGGCAAAATAGTTATACTTCGCCACTTTTATCGCCACCAGGTAGGTCCTAATATGAGACCTTACCAGTGTTCAGTCAGATTCAGAATGGCTGGCCCTCCAACCACTCTCCAGGCGTCTTTTCCGGCGCTTCATCTCCCTCAGCTCCTCGGTGAACCAAGGAGCCAGGCGAGATCGACGCCGGGTCAGAGGCCGCAAAGGCACGACCCGATCCAAAGCTCCAGCGGCCGCCCTATCCCAGGCGGCCACCAGCTCCTCAGTCGAGCCGTGTGCCAGAGCCTCAGGAAATGGCCCAAGCTCCGTCTGGAACCTATCAGGATCCATCAGGTGCCTGGGGCGGTACCACCTCAGTGGTTCCGCCTCCCTGCGGCGGGGTGCGGCGGTTCGAAGGTCAAAGCGAAGGAGGGAGTGATCTGACCATGACAAGGGCTCGATCACTATATCCCCTATCTCAAGATCACTCAACCACTGACCAGAGACAAAAACCAGGTCTAGCGTGTTTCCCCCCGTGTGAGTAGGGCCATGAACTAACTGGGTCAGGTCCATGGCCGTCATGGAAGCCATGAACTCCCGAGCCACCTCAGACGCCTCACCGACGGATGGCAGGTTAAAATCCCCCATGACCATAAGCCTGGGGGTGTCAACCGCCACCGCGGCTATAACGTTGAGCAGCTCGGGCAGGGCTGCCGTCACGTGGCAGGGAGCCAGGTACGTAACCAGCACACCCATCTGCACCCCATGACCCCACTTCACAAGGAGGGACTCACAACCAGCCGTCTCTTTTTGCTCTCTCAGCTTGGCTGTTTGCCTGCAGACATTTTGTGACCTAAGGAGGTAACATCATCAGTGTTAGAAGGGAGTGGGGTTTGCAGGGAGGAGGAGGAGGAGGACTGTGGGATCCTTGGTGCTCTCTGAGCTTGATAATTTTCTTGCAGACATTTCATTACCAAACTAGGTAACACCATCAGTGAAAGAAGGGAGTGGGGTTTAGAGGAGGAGGAGGAGGAGGAGGAGGAGGAGGAGGAGGAGGAGAAAGGATATCCAGGGGAAACGCTATTGCAAAACCCCCATTCCCTCCACACTCCTAGTAGGGAGGTAGGGAAGTCTCAAACTGGTAGGGAAAGTAAGTGGATACCACCCCTGTTAGTAAGGTTTAAACATTAGCAGAGGCACACTCTCCTTAAATGAGGAGTTGTTTGTTTGTTTCCCCCCTGACTCTCTTAAAAGAAAAGAAAAGAAGTTATTTTTCTAAAAAAAAAAAAAAAAAAGCTATTTTTCTCTCTTAGCCTTGAATAGCCAAGCAATTTTCTATCAACGTAAAAGACCCAGGGGAGACAGAAAAAAAGCCCAAGCAAAACAAACAGAACACTTCATCAAGGACACCAGAAATTGCAATCAACAGGTACCGGCCTGCAAACATTTAAACAAATCACTTCATCAGTTGTGGTGCATTGTGTAGCAGAAGCGCGGGAGAATTCTTATGTAAAGGCCAAGGGGCTGGCAGATGGCGAGGCCGGTGTGCAGATACGAGGGGCGTTTTTTGCCTGATTGAGAAACTCACTGGAGTCGCATACACATTACAGGGATTAGACAAGCCATGGATGAGTAATTAAGAGCACCACTGAGCCAGTGTCAGCTTAGCTGGTGAGCCGTTACTCAAGAAACGGTTGCATATTGCTAATGTTTTGTGCCACGTGGAACTCTGCGATAGAAGGGAATATTTGTAGTTCGGAGTTGTGCTCGCTGAGCTTGGTGGTTTTCTTGCAGACGTTTCATGACTCAACTAGGTAGCATTATCAGTGCTAGAAGGAGGGGAATTTGCAGGGAGGAAGAGGAGAGCTGTGGGATCCTTGGTGCTCTCTGAGCTTGGTGGTTTTCTTGTAGATGTTTCATTGCCCAACTAGGGAACATCATCACTGCTATCAGGAAGGCGGTTTGCAGAGAGGAGGAGGAGCAAGAGGAGGAGCTGGAGGTGCAGGAGGAGGAGGACTGTGTTCTGTCCCCAACCCCACGCACACACACCAACAGACGTTCAGGAGTTAAAGACCAAACCAGCCGGCAAAATCCTTTTCCTTATGATAATGAAACTTGGCAACAACCTAGTGGCTGCCTGCCAAGAGTTTATTATTTACGAAGAGGAGAGATAACTTCTCCCCACTCCTGGTACATCAAAAGAAACAGCTCAATAATTACGGAATTAAATCAAGTCCAGAGATACTCCAGCAAAGTCTATAGCAAAAAGTCCGGCAATGCAGAATGGTGTGGAAGCTTTCAGCTTTGTTCGTCACAAGGTTTGACTGGCCACCACGCTCCCTTTTATATCCTGTGGGGTGTGGTCCAGTGACTCAGCCTAATCTCGGGCACGCCCTTTCTTCTGTTGTGCGCGCTTATCTCTGCGACGCTGGCGTGGGTCCAGCCAAGACTCATTACCCTCATCACTGTCCACCTGTGGCTGCGTGGACGTGCTTGGCCCTGGCCCTATCTCTTGCCCTTCGGCGGACACCGAAGGCATTGCCAGAGAGGAGGGTCCTGGAGAGGGAGGCCTTGCCAACTCCTCCCCTTCACTCTCAGAGTCCTCTCCTGACGATGACACAGGCTCAGGTAATGGATCCACAACAGACTGTGGGATCCTTGGTGCTCTGAGCTTGGCTGTTTGCTTGCCGGCATTTCATTACCCAGCTAGACAACATCATCAGTGCACTCTGAGAGTTGCTAAGGAGAAGCCGTCTTAATGCTCTGTCTCCCAACCAGACTAAATGTGAGGGAGTGTGAGGTTTGTTCCCTGTTTATATGTATACAGAAGCTTGTCCTGCTAGTGGTGGTGGTGGTGGGAGTTTGAGGTTCGGCCATCAATAGTCAGTTTGGGATAACCACATTTACACACCATTCAAAGTACCAAAAAAAAAAAAAAAAAACCCAAGGAAGCAATAGGAGCAGAACCAGCAGCCTGCAGCGGGATAAGTATGTAATCCATGCATAAGTATGCAGCCTCGCGCACACTTTTCAGTTTGAGGCATGTCACGCGCGCAGTTTGGGCACTCGGTGTCTAAAAGGGGTTGGGGACCCCTGCCCTAATCAATGAATGACCAAGAGGAAAGCCACAACCCCTCCGACAGAGAAAGAGATGACCCTTAGGGAACAAACAGGAGAAGAGGGGACGTAGCCCACAGCTGCATAACGGCTCGAGAAAGAAACTCAGAAAGGATCCTCCATAACTTATCAGGCTGCACAAAAGAGATTTGTGCTTTCAGATGTGCCAGATTTCATTCATGCAGTCTTACAACAAAGCAGAATTAGTTCACTGAGTCGTATTTCCTGGTTCTGGTCTGCCTAGGAAGGTTAGACATTGGGAAAGATAAAGGTGGAAAGGAAAGAAGCTGTCCGAGAATCCAGCTTTTCCAAAAAAAACTGCCGATTTGTGCTCTGTTTTGTCAATAAGGAGGAAGATTTGCAGTCTGCGAGAACTTACTCGCTGCTCTAAATCCTCTCCGAGCTACCCAAATTGGCTTCTGAGATAAAAAGTCTGCTGGAGTTTGATACATTTATCAGGGCAAACAATGTCTCTCGGAATGCCAGCTATTCTTCAAGGCTCTTTCAACACCAGATCAGGAAAGCCGAGAGGGACAGCAATGAATCACTTACCTATCGACACCAATGGCTTCAGATAATTATCAGCCTCTTATTGTCTGTGCGGTGCACTGAAACAATAGTTGTCCCTGTGATTTAATTTCTGGAACTGGCAGCTGGCTTCTCGTACTCCACTCCCCCTCCCTACACACCACTCAAGGAAGTAATAAGACATTGTTTTTATGCCTAGTGTGGTGCACACAACAGTCACACCCTGACAGGTTCCCAAAGTGAAGCATTGTTCTTTCATTTGGCTAAATACACTGGGTGAATCGTGCCTTATTATATCAAACATAATCCATTCCCGCTTGGTTGAATGAGCAGCCAAGGGAGAAGAGAGGGCGGGAAATGTTGATGGTCGTCAAAGCTCGTGGTTAGGAAAACCACGAAAACCTTTGTCCCCAGCTGCAGAGGCTTGACAAAGCTGACATAAGGAAGAGAAGAGGACGCTTGACTCTTCACCTACTTATTTTCCCTGAAGATATTATCCCCTAGGAGATGGGATGGGAGGGGGGACATTCCTGTGAGCTGAAGTAGTAGATATGGGGAGAGTGATTTGGAAGATGGCCAATGAGACGCAGAGAATTGGGGAACGGAAATGGAGGGTCAGAAGGTCAGTGCTGACTACGATGGAGTCGGGGACAGATTGTTGTGCTCAATAAATGAAAGATTTCATCAAAGACTATTTGTTTGGAAATGCAATTTATTTGAGACGACATCGTAACCTGACACTGACATGTGTACGCCTTGTTGCTAATGTAACAAGGAGATGTGATGTAATGTAATCAGGGGTGAAATCTAAAATTTTTCCCTACCGGTTCTGTGGGCGTGGCTTGGTGGGGGAGGTGTCCTGTGACTGAGTGGGCGTGGCCAACTCGATGTCACTCACAGCCATGCCCACTCAGTCACAAGACCCCCTCCCACCAAGTGATGCCCACAAAACCTGGTAGGAAAACTTTTTAAATTTCTATTCTGCCGGCGTGTCCTTACCTTTCTCCCGCGGCTCCACCCACCCGCCCCATTCCCCGGAGTCGGGGAATGCACCATTCCCCGACTCCTACTGCTCACCTTTCTCCTGCGGCTGGCTGTCAGGGAAGGCAAGCAGCTGAAAATTACCAGAGTCGCTCACTCTCCTTCTTGAATGAGCCGCTCTGGTCCAGGCGCCGGCTGCGCAAGCACACACACAACCTGCCACTGCTGAGTGAATTAAATAAACGGTGTGTGCAATTGCCTTAAATCAGCTCCACCATGCATGCGCGCGTGCCTCCCACTGGCCAGCTGATTTTTGGGTCTCTGCACGCGCATGCCCATGCTGCCCTGCCCCTCCCAGAAGTTTCCACGTGGCCCGTTTTGGATGCCAGGTAATTACAGGGATTGCCTGGAGGCTCTGGGAGGGCGAAAAACAGGCCTAATGAAAGTCGAGAAGTGGGCCATTTCCGGCCTCCAGAGAGCTTCCAGAGGGCCGGGAAAGGCTGTTTTCTCCCTCCCCAGGCTCCAGGAAAGCTTCCGGAGCCTAGGGAGAGCAAAAAACAGGCCTAACGGGCCTACTGGAAGTCCAGAAATGGGCCGGTTCTGGCCTCTGAAGCCTTTAGGGAGGCCTGCTATGTCCAAAATGGGGCGCGGGGGTTGGGGGTCGTGCATGCATGCACGAGGGAACGCAGGCGTAGGGGCATGGGGCAGGACAGTGCGGGGGTCACATGTACATGCGTGGGGGGGCAGGACGCACAGCGGGCATTGCATTATGGGTATGGGCACACACGCACCTATCCTCCGCGCTCCCCCCTGCTTTTGGCACGCAATGGCAAAATGGCTTGCCATCACTGTTGTATACAATTGAGCTGAAAACCGATATTGCATTAATATTGCACTATGCAGTAGAATTCAAAAAGGTTGCAAAATTGAACACGCCTCACTCTTAAATACCACCGTAGCAATGGCAATTCTGGTTCCAATTCCGTAAATTGGAGTTGGAACCTGGTGACGCAGCAGACTAATAGCCTGTTATTATCATTCAGCTGCCTGCAATTACTGCAAGTTCGAATCTTGCCAGGCTCAAGGTTGACTCAGCCTTCCATCCTTTCTAAGGTAGGTAAATTGAGGACCCAGTTTGTGGGGGCAATAAGCTGACTTTGTATAAATATACAAAAGGATGAAGGCTATTGCTTAACGCATTGTAAGCCGCCCTGAGTCTCCAGAGAAGGGCGGCATATAAAACAAATAACCCCCCCCCCCAAAAAAGTTGAGGATTACCTGTTGTTCAAAAAATCCCACCCACCCCCGCCTCCAAAAGTTTAAGGAAGCTGCCGTACCACAACCGATTGTATGTAGTATTTCTCCAAAGAGAAATAGAGCGTGATTCAATCCCTTTCTCTTGTAGCTACACAACAAAGATATTCTCATCCGCCTTAAACCTTCCTTGTCAATGATCTCTTTTAAAGAGTTGTGTTATTCCTTTTTTTCCCCCTCAAATCAAAGAGCATGTTACAAATAAAATAAAATAAAATAAAACCACCCTCTTTAAGTCCTCTTAAAATCCTTTGGGAAGGATGTGCCCAAGAAATGAGTCACCGCAGGAGGTTTAGATGGATGGATAGGGATCTTTTTTCTAGGATGCTCACCAAAGGATAGAACAGCTGGAAATAAAATGTCATATACTCTCCTACAAAGGAAAACCAGACAGCTCTCTATTTTTTAAAACGTTGTAGATGCTATCTTTGTCGACTCCAAGGACTTGACGGCCATGACCGGGAGGATTTTTCATCAGGTTCGCCTGATTCGCCAGTTGCGTCCCTTTCTGGATCGGGACTCCCTACACACAGTCACTCATGCCCTCGTCACTTCCCGCCTGGACTACTGCAACGCTCTCTAAATGGGGTTCCCCTTGAGGAGCACCTGGAGGCTCCAACTGGCGCAGAGTGCAGCCGTGCGGGTGGTTATGGGAGCAACATGGCGCTCCCGTGTGACACCTCTCCTGCGTGAACTGCACTGGCTCCTGGTGGTCTTCCGGATGCGCTTCAAGGTTTTGGTCACCACCTTTAGAGCGCTCCATGGCTTAGGACCTGGTTATTTACGGGACCGCCTACTATCACAAGCAGCCTCCCACCAGCCGGTAAGCTCTCATAGAGAGGGGCTCCTCCGGGTGCCGTCAGCTAAACAATGTCGACTGGCGGCCCCCAGGGGGAGGGCCTTCTCTATGGGGGCACCCACTATCTGGAACGAGCTCCCCCCAGAGATACGGAGGTTCCCGGATCTGTGCACTTTCCGCTGTGCTCTTAAGACTCTCCTATTCCAGCCAGCCGGCCTGGCCTAATTTTCTCCCTGTTTTAAAATTCTTTTAAATCGAAATTTTAATCTGTTTTAAATTATTGGGATTTTTAATTGTCTTGGGCTAAATTATTTAATCTGGTTTTAATTATGTTTTTTTAACCTTTGTATCTTTGTATCTTATTTTGTGCCTGTTCACCGCCCTGAGTCCTTCGGGAGTAGGGCGGTATATAAATCTAATAAAACATAAACAAACATAAACAAAAGCTGGAGAAAAATCCAACGTGGTCTTCAACGAAGCTGGAACCAGGGGTGGGCTGCTGGGGGTTCCCAGAGGTTCGGGAGAACCTCTAGCTAAGATTCTGTGCAGTTCGGCGAACCCCCAAATCCCACTCCTGGCTGGCCCCACCCACTCTGCCCTGCCCTCCCAGGAGTCCCCACGTGGCACGTTTTGGATGCAGGTAAGTGCAGGGCGCGCGCGGAGGCTCGGGGAGTGTGAAAATCAGACCTACCAGAAGTTCAGGAAGGCCAGAAACAGTCCCATTTCTGGCCTCCAACGGGCCTCTGGAGTCTGGGGAGGTTGTTTTCACTCTCCCGGAGGCTCGAGAAAAACCTCCGGAGCCCAGGGAGGACAAAAACGCCACCAACCCCCTCCGCCGTGGTGCAGGAGGCCGACTAGTCCATGCCCACCATGGCCACGCCCACCCAGCAACCGGGCAGAGAACCCCTTGCTAAAATTTTTGAAGCCTACCCCCTGGTCGGAAGCCCTTAAGCACAAATGAAGTTCTTAAAGGAACATCTGCCAAACTTCTGCTTGGACTTTCACCAGGAGGACTCAGGCTGAAGTTCTTAAGGTGGCCTGGGACGGAAGCCGTCAACGTAGGTTGGTTTGTGGGTTTATTTCCATCTGGAGAGCAGAAAAGAGGGTGGGAGAAACCTCCAAGCCTTGAGGAGATCTATCACCCTGCTAGCTGAGAGGAAGAAAAGTGGGAGAACGAGCATTATTCCATTGCAAATATTTAAGGGTACCAAGAAACTAAACACCTCGACGGACCTAGAGAACATTTTAGAAACATTTGTAGAATAGAATAGAATAACAGAGTGGGAAGGGACCTTGGAGGTCTTCTAGTCCAACCCCCTGCTTAGGCAGGAAACCCTACACCACTTCAGACAAATGGTTATCCAACCTCTTCTTCAAAACTTCCAGTGTTGGAGCATTTACAACTTCTGGAGGCAGATTGTTCCACTGATTCATTGTTCTAACTGTCAGGAAATTTCTCCTTAGTTCTAGGTTGCTTCTCTCCTGGATTAGCTTCCACCCATTGCTTCTTGTCCTGCCCTCAGGTGCTTTGGAGAATAGCTTGACTCCCTCTTCTTTGGGGCAGCCCCTGAGATATTGGAACTCTGCTATCATGTCTCCCCTGGTTCTTCTTTTCATCAAACTAGACATACCCAACTCCTGCAACCGTTCTTCGTATGTTTTATCCTCCAGTCCCTTTATCATCTTTGTTGCTCTTCTCTGCACTCTTTCTAGAGTCTAGAACGAGTGAGTGCCAAGTGCCATCAGTCAGGCAGTGTCGACTGGCGACCCACAGGGAGAGAGCCTTCTCTGTGGGGGCACCTGCCCTCTGGAACGAATTGCCCTCGGAGATTCGGAGGATCCCGGACCTACGCACCTTCCGCTGTGCCCTCAAGACTCTGCTTTTCCAACAAGCTGGGCTGGCCTAATTCCAATTCTTTTCAACCTTTAATCTTTAATTTTAATTTTTAACTCTTGAGGTTTAAAAATGGGTTTTTAATTAGTTACGGGCCGTATTCTTTAATATATATTTTAAATTGTTATTAATTTTTCTATTTGTGTGTTCTTATTCTGGCTGTACACTGCCGAGTCCTTCGGGAGAACGGCGGTATATAAATTCAAATAAATAATAAATAATAAATAAAATAAATAACATCTTTTTTATATCATGGCGACCAAAACTGGATGCAGTAGTCCACGTGTGGCCTTACCAAGGCCTTATAAAGTGGTATTAACCCTTCATGTGATCTTGATTCTATCCCTCTGTTGATGCAGCCTAGAACTGTGTTGGCTTTTTTGGCAGCTGCTGCACACGGCTGGCTCCTACTTAAATGGTTGTCCACTAGGACTCCAAGATCCCTCTCACAGTTATCACTATTGAGCAAGGTACCACATATACTATACCTGTAACTGTAGCATTTTTATGCTCAACTGCACTGGTGGCTGGTGAAGTCTCATGAAAACTGAAAATAAGCAACCAAAATAAGTAGTCTAGGATAACTAAGAAGGAAGTCCCATCCAGCTCAGTGGAATTCTATATGATTCTCATCTTCTTGGAAGATTAGATCCAGGCTGATGCTTCTGTAGGCCTTCCATAAAGCTAACAATGAGATCTACTGCTGGGCACCAACAATGGGTTCCATCAGCATCAGCCCAAGATTAGAACAAACGGGGTCCAATAACCTTCTCTTGGAAGTTACATCTTCTTGATGATTTCCTGATTGTGCCATGAAAGCCCCTGGAGGTCCCCAATGAGTTCATCATTTATGGTGGAGAAGGAAGCCGTTGGTGGGCCTCCATCCCACGTCTTCTCCTTTCGGCCCTAGGATCGGATAAGGCATCTTCTAGAGTTCTCTTTCATCCTTTATTTTTTTCATGGCTCTTCTGGCTCCTTTTCAGATGAAGGCTGAAAAGGTCGAAGCCAAGAAACTTGAGATGTCCCTAGGGGCAGTCCGCTCTTTGAAACTCATCACTACCTCTTCATTTGACAAAGGGATCCCAACTTACAATGGGCTTAATTGGTAGCCCAGAGGAAAGGGTCTATTTTTAGAAGATTGAAGCTAAGATCTCCCAAAGAAGGAAGTGAGGGGAACATCAATCAGCCAAGCAGCTGAAACCGGCCACTTGTGTATCATTATTTATATCTTTGCGGGATTCCTTGAGTCTCTTCCCCCAAAAACATAGAGACATTCTCTGTGCTAACAATTCACCTCTGCAGGATCTGCTTCCTGCTGGTCCCCCCCAAAACAAACTGATTGTCAGGTTTCGATGTCGTCTCAAATAAAATAAATTGCATTTCCAAACAAATAGTCTTTGAAGAAATCTTTCATTTTATTAAGCACGACAACCTGTCCCCGATTGTGGCGTAGCCAACACTTGACTTCCTGACCCCAAACCTTCCCTTTCTGTTCCCCAATTCTCTGCGTCTCATTGGCCCTCTTCCAAATCACTCTCCCCATATCTACTACTTCAGCTCCCAGGAATGTCCCCCCTCCCACCTCATCTCCTAGGGGATATTATCTTCAGGGAAAATAAGTAGGTGAAATGTCAAGCGTCCTCTTGCTAGCTGCCCCCTCTTCTCCTCCTTATGTCAGTACTAGAGTAAATGCAGGTTGAAGTGCTGACACTGATGTGACAGAAATAATGATTAGGCAGGCTAAAAAAAAAAACCCTACCAAAATCAGAGCTGGAGCTACAAATACAGGTAGTCCTTGACTTAAAACGATTTGTTTAGTGACCGTTCAAAGTTACAGCAGCCCTGAAACATGTGATTTATGGCTGTTTTTTTCACAGTTACGACCTTTGCAACATCCTCTTGATCACATGATTGTCAGGGTTCCGAGGGGTGCCCTAATTAAATCATGAGCCTTGAGCCAAGCTTGATTTATTAGGAGCTTCATATCGGCACATTCCCAAGTGAAGCCAGCTCTCACCCTACGTAATTTAAGCCCCAATTATGACTCTGTTTCCCCCTTCCACACAGGCTGTCATCAATCATATTCACCAACGGAGCAATTTCTCGGGTTGTATAGGTCACTCCCCTCCGGCTGCTGTAAGTAACCCTGAGATACAGCCTTGAGAGAGATAAGCATGGAATGTGCATCTGTCTTTGGCTGCTCTACCGTTTTGTCAATTTCCCATCCCACCAGGCCTATGGCAACTCGGCAACACCAGGCCAGGGATGCTTTGCGAGTTGACATTGATCAAAATTCAGAGGCTTGGCAACTGGTTCATATTTATGACTGTTGCCGTATCCCAGGGTCACATGATCCCCTTTTGCGACCTTCTGACAAGCAAAGTCAATGGGGGAAGCCAGGTTCATTTAACAACCGGGATACTAACTTATTAACTGAGTGGTGCGGTGGCCTAGAGGCGGAGCTCTCGCCTCACAATCAGGAGGCTGTGAGTTCGATCCTAGCTAGAGGCAGATATTTCTCTCTCTAGGTACACTGAGAATATATCTGCTGAAAAAAACCTCTGCATTGGTGACAGGAAAGGCATCTGGCCAGTAAATACTCAGCTCCATTCAGTTGCCCCGACTCCATCGCTCAAGGGATTATGGGGTCATTAAAAGAAGATGATGATACTAATTTATCAACTGCAGTGATTCATTTAATGACTGTGGCAAGAAAATGGAGCACTTAATCACTCAACAAATGTCTCACTTATTAACACAAATTTTGGGCTCAATTGTAGTTGTAAATTGAGGGTTGCTTGTAGATTTCTTTGCCTTTTTAATTTTTTAAAAGGTTTTTAAAGGTAGACTGACCAAGCTCCATTCCTGAGCTGAGTGCCTTTTTATGTTAGGATCAAAACACAGGCAAAGCTAAAAAATTTTCTTATACTTCTATCCCTTCGGGCTTTATTTATGCAGAAACCTTTAAGCCTATAAAAAGTTCCGGCGTGTTAGAGCATGACTGCCTCTGTTCTCCTCGGCGACCCAAATAACTGGTAAACGTAATCAGATTAGGCTGAACGGAATTTTTAATCTTAATTTCGCCATTTCTCGGACGGGCAATGGAAAGGAATTGGGAAGGTTTCAAACGCATTTCACTGGGAAGGCACAAAAGATTCTTCGTGACAGTCTTTGAAGAGGTATATAGAATAGAATAGAATAGAATAGAATAGAATAGAATAGAATAGAATAGAATAGAATAGAATAGAATAGAATAGAAAATAGAATGGAATGGAATGGAATGGAATGGAATAGAATAGAATAGAATAGAATTCAGAATTACATTGGAATGGAATGGAATGGAATAGAATGGAATAGAATAGAATAGAATAGAATAGAATAGAATAGAATAGAATAGAATAGAATAGAATAGAATAGAAAATAGAATGGAATGGAATGGAATGGAATGGAATAGAATAGAATAGAATAGAATAGAATTCAGAATTACATTGGAATGGAATGGAATGGAATAGAATAGAATAGAATAGAATAGAATAGAATAGAATAGAATAGAATAGAAAATAGAATGGAATGGAATGGAATAGAATAGAATAGAATAGAATAGAATTCAGAATTACATTGGAATGGAATGGAATGGAATAGAATAGAATAGAATAGAATAGAATAGAATAGAATAGAATAGAATAGAATAGAATAGAGATTTATTTATTTATTTATTTATTTATTTATTTATTTATTTATTTATTTATTTATTTATTGGTTCGAGACTCAGGGCGGCTTACAATGCATTAAGCAATAGCCTTCATACTTTTGTATATACCTGCTTAGTAGGGCTTTCGCCCCCCCCCCCTCCTAAATCAGCTTATTGCCCCCTCAATCCCGGTCCTCACTTTACCTACCTCGAAAGGATGGAAGGCTGAGTCAACCTTGAGCCTGGTGAGAATTGAACTTGCAGTAATTGCAGGCAGCTGGTGCTACTTAACAGCATTTTAATCTGCTGCGCCACCAAGGCTCACTAAAAATTACATTGGAATGGAACGGAACGGAATGGAACGGAATGGAACGGAACGGAACGGAACGGAACAGAACAGAACAGAACAGAACAGAACAGAACAGAACAGAATAGAAGAACAGAGTTGGAAGGGACCTTGGAGGTCTTCTAGTCCAACCCTCTCCTTAGGCAGGAAATCCTACACCACTTCAGACAAAGGGTTATCCAACATCTTTTTATAAACGTCCAGTGTTGGAGCATTCACAACTTCTGGAGGCAAGTTGTTCCACTGATGAATTCTTCTAACTGTCAGGAAATTCCTCCTTGGTTCTAGGTTGCTTCTCTCCTTGATTAGTTTCCACCCATTGCTTCTTGTCCTGCCCTCAGGTGCTTTGGAGAATAGCCTGACTCCCTCTTCTTTGGGGCAGCCCCTGAGATATTGCAACACTGCTATCATATCATCCCTAGTACTTCTTTTCTTTAGACATACGCAGTTCCTGCAACCGTTCTTCCTATGTTTAAGCCTCCTGTCCCCTAATCGTCTTTTTTGCCCTTCTCTGCACTCTTTCTAGAGTCTCCACATCTTTGTTTACATCGTGGTGACCAAAACTGGATGCAGGATTCCACGTGTAGCTTTACTAAGGCCTTATAAAGTGGTATTAACCCTTCACGTGGTATTAATACTTCACCTATTTTTAGAGGATGACTTAAAGATAAAAGATTGCTTTCAGTGGGCGCTCCATCACTGGAGGTTTTAAAAGAAGAGACTGGACAGTCACTTGTCTGAAATGGTGTAGTAGGATCTCCTGCTTGAGCAGGGGGCTGGACTAGAAGACCTCCAAGGTCCCTTCCAACTCTGTTATTCTATTCTATTCTATTCTATTCTATTCTATTCTATTCTATTCTATTCTATTCTATTCCATTCCATTCCATTCCATTCCATTCCATTCCATTCCATTCCATTCTATTCTATTCTATTCTATTCTAATTCTAATTCTGTTCTGTTCTATTCTAATTCCATTCCATTCCATTCCATTCCATTCCATTCCATTCCATTTTCTATTCTATTCTGTTCTGTTCTGTTCCATTCCATTCCATTCCATTCCATTCCATTCCATTCCATTCCATTCCATTCTATTCTATTCTATTCCATTCCATTCCATTCCATTCCAATGTAATTCTGAATTCCTCCAAACCTCCAAAGACCTCCAAATACCTCCAAAGTCCCTTCCAGCTCTAGTCTGATTCTAAATTCCATTTTTAATAATAATTTTATTACATTTTGCACTTAAAAAAAAAACTAATGCATTAAAAAAAAGAAACAAAGAAAGTAAAAAAATAGAAAAGAAAGAGGAAAAGAAAAATAACAACAGTACAGGTAGTCAGTGCTTTACAATGGTTCCCTTCGTGACTGAAATTACATCAGCACTGAAAAAAAAGCGACTTATGACCATTTTTCACACTTACGACCGTTGCAACATCCTCGCGGTCATGTGATTGAAATTTCAGGCACTTGGGAACTGACTCATATCTACGACGGCTTGCGGTGTCCCGGGTTCGTGTGATTCTCCTTTTGCGACCTTCTGACAAGCCAAGCCCATGGGGACGCCAGATTCACTTAATAACCCTGTTACTAACTTAACAACGGCAGCGATTCACTGAACAAGTGTGCTAAGAGAGGTCGTACGATGGGACAAAGTTCACTTCACAACGGCCTGGCTTAAGCAGTGGAAATTTTGGGCTCCATCACGGACACAACTCAAGGAAGCACCTGTACATCAAGAAGGGCCTTCCCACCTGAATTGCAAAGACGAACAATTTTAGCAAATTACCGCCTTCCCTTCAACGATGACAAATGAATCTCTTATTCCATCTCTTATCTTTGCCGAAGTTGGGAAGCACAGCTCTGAAGATAAATTCTCCGCATTCTGGACCAGCTCCAACTACTGCGCGGGTAGTTACGGGAGCTGCATGGCGCTCCCATGTAACACCGCTCCTGCGTGAGCTGCACTGGCTCCCAGTGGTCTTCCGGGTGTGCTTCAAGGTGTTGGTTATCACCTTTAAAGTGCTCCATGGCATAGGACCTAGATATCTTCGAGACCACCTGCTACTACCGACGGCCTCCCATCGACCCGTGCGCTCCCACAGAGAGGGCCTCCTCGGGGTGCCATCAGCCAAACAATGTAGGCTGGTGACCCCCAGGGGGAGGGCCTTCTCTGTGGGGGCACCTACCCTCTAGAACCAACTGCCCCCAGAGATAAGGAGAATCCAAGACCTCAGTGCCTTCCGCCGTGCCCTTAAAACCTTCTTTTTTCAGCAAGCCGGGCTGGCCTAACACTTTTTAAAATGTTTTAAATTGGTTTGTTATTGTTTTTAAATTACGGGGCCAAATTTATATATATATATCCTTTTAATACTATTTTAATGTTTGTAATTTATGTTTTTATTTGGCTGTACACCGCCCTGAGTCCTCAGGGAGAAGGGCGGTATATAAATTGGATATAAAATAAATAAATAAAAATAAATAAATAAATATTTCAGGTGAGCAAAGAGACTTTCACCAGAAAGCAACTTTAAAAAGTGGAGGGGAATCCTAGTGTGTCTCCCTCTCATAATTTACTTTTGTTGTGGCCTGTCGGCCATCGGCCCCTCCAGCAGCCAAATCAGAGGGGGAGGAGGAGTGGTAGAAGTCAGGGTCACCATCAAGGCAACCTGGGAGCTCCGAGGGGGAAGAGGGAATGGAGCTGGCAGAGAGAGAGAGACAGAGGCAGAGTCTGGGCTGTCTGTCAGCCCTCAGATGGAGAGTCAACAGCCCCCAGGTCTGGAGGTGGCTGATGAGGAAGAGGAGGAACAGCTGGGTCCAGTGCCTGACGCACAGAAGGCAGAGGAGAGGAGAGCAGTGGAAATCTATGGGCCAGTCCTTGGGACGGAAGAGCTACCGCTGCTAGCAAAGCCCCACCCTAACTCTGGGGATAAAAGGCAGGGAGCAGAGATGAACAGATGTGGCAGACAACTATTCCTCTCCCTGCCGGACTGAGTTATTAGTCTGCATTGAGAGAGAAACTTTTTGCCGGGGGTGGCTGGGGGGTGGCGCTCCCAATAAAGGAATGAGTTCACGTCCAAGGGTTCGTCATACTTGGGGAGCTGGGTCAGAACAGCTTTCACCTTGTCAACCCCATCCCGTCCACCTGAACGCTCCTTTAAAGGACACCCGGAGATGGATCTCCCGTCCTCCGCTAATTCCTCTGTCTTTTAACTTTTAAGTATGTTAATGCATCTTGAATTAATTTCCATGCTGTTAAAGTACAAGCTGGACTCATAAAAGTGACAAGTTGACTTTTTCAGGGAGAATGATGTCGGGCTCATGAGCAATGGCAGCGTAAATGAAAATTAGCCACAAGACAATGTTAATTATGCTTTATCCATTAACGGGAAGGTAATTGAACCGTTCGTTGTTTTTTTTTCCCGCCGCGAAAGGGAAAACCCCGCCTGCTTCTCGTAAAGGGGGACGGTGGCATTTAATGTGCTAATTAAAGTCAAAGCATTGCAACACTATTTGTGAGATAGGATGTACCTGTTCAGTGTGGAGCCGTTCCAGAAAATGACTGCCGGGATGACAAAGTCTTGAAGGACTTCTTCAAATAGAGCTTATGCAACTAAACACCAGGATGGATGGCGGAGAAAGTTCTTAGGAGTAAATTTGGAAGCTGCCCAGAGTCGTTTTGGAGTTCGGTGGCTACTCAACCTACTAAATAAATATCCTGATTGTCCAAGAACATTGGAAAAAACATCAGAAAATTCATCTCTTCTCCTTGGGTTGTCCTTAACATCTTTGGATTTAGAGATGGCTGCTCTATTTACCTGCCAGGCTAATGGCATTTACGAGACCAATCAAATCTCCCTCTGTCCAGGGAGATTCTCAACCATGCAGGTGATGGTGGTCCCAAAGGTGTTTTTTGCAAAAGGCAAAACTGGACTTTCTTGGGGTCGTTTTTTTTTTCTTCTTCTTTGAGTTGAAAAGTTCTTCCATTCTGACACAGTTGGGGGATCTTGGATGAGTAGCGAAATGTGTTCAAAGGGGGAAAAAAATCAAACGAACAAACAAGTCTAGAATAGAATTGTCTAGAACAAGAATAGAATAGAATAGAATAGAATAGAGAGGAGAAGGAAGGAAAGAGAATAGAAGAGGATAAAGGAATAAAGAATAAAGAATAGAGTAGAGAAGAGAAGAGAAGAGAAGAGAAGAGTAGAAGATAAGGAATAAAGAATGGAATGGAATGGAATGGAATGGAATGGAATGGAATGGAATGGAATGGAATAGAATAGAATAGAATAGAATAGAATAGAATAGAATAGAATAGAATAGAATAACAGAGTTGGAAGGGACCTTGGAGGTCTTCTAGCCCAACCCCCTGCTTAGGCAGGAAACCCTACCCCACTTCAGACACTTTTGTTGAAGCGGATAGAATCTCTATCAATTCAGCTATGCTAATCTGTGACTTTTGAGATGCATTGAGACTCTAACTCCGGTCACTGTCTAGAAAAGGATGGACATTTGGTCCAGGACTTCTTACAAAGTGTCTATGGAGATTCTCAGTCATCCAGGACATGGTTGTCTCAAAGGTGCTTTTTTGCAAAAGGCAACTGGCGTTTCTTTGTTTTTCCTTGAAGAGGTTTCGCTTCTCATTAGAGAAGCTTCTTCAGTTCTGGAGAACAGTACAGGTTTACAAGATCGGGTTCTTTAAACCAAGAATTACTTCTTTTTTTTAAAAAAAATCCTCTTTTTCATATTCTCTCATAGTGGTGAATCATTTTGGAACTACTAGAGATACTGATACTGTAATATCACGCCTGGGCAGGACACAGTATAAAAATGAGTGATATTCTTGTAGCTTGGCTGATAATTCTTTGGACTGCCACAAAGATGGTGACAGAAACATTGAAGGAAACTTGCAGATGGCTGTGTGCAATGTGGCATTCTAATTAAAGCTTTCTAGCTTGCTTTTATTTGGGTTTTATTTAACAAAAAAAACCCAGTCTACTAATTTACAGATGCAGAGATTCATAGGTTTATAAAAGCTTAGCTTTGAAGTCCCAAAGATGCTTTTAAAAGGCAACTGGACTTCCTTTGTTTTTCCTTGAAGACTTTTCGCTTCTCATCCAAGAAGCTTCTTCAGTTCTGTCCTTCAGTTCTCCAATTCTCCAGAACTGAAGAAGCTTCTTGGATGAGAAGCGAAACCTCTTCAAGGAAAAAACAAAAGAAAGCCCAGTTGCCTTTTATAAAAGCCACTTTTGGGGACTTTTACAAAGCTTCTACAAAGTGGCCAAAACCCAACCCCGAAGAAACATCTGCCCCAAAGGAAAAAAAGAAAATTCTGCTAATGGTTCCACCCTGAAACAGCCTTGTCCTCCTTCTCTTTCGCAAATCGAAATATCAGATCAACAGCTATAATAATATTAACTGACATGCCGCCAAAAAACATAAAAGAAAGCGTCTTTATATATGAAAAAGTAATATGAGCCAAATGGATTCTCGCCGTTGGTTCCTTTGGGAGATGGAGGGGAAAAAAAACACCCTTAGTTATTTCACTGTGGGCAAAATTTCTATTTGCATTTAAATTGACATCAAACAGTAGATGAAGATTCTAAAAATGTATCTCCCGCCTTACCTGCGAACCGCATGAACAAAATTTCATTATGGGCTGCTATTTTCCCTTAATACAAATTTGGATCCCCCCAGCAGCTTCACTAAAGCCATCCGTTATCAGCTGAAAAATGCTCATCCCCCAAAATCGGGTCCTTAAGATTCTCCAAGATTCGAGAAGGATTTGAAACCGTTTTCTGACCCAGTTTTTACGGCAGGCATGTCAGCTGACGAGCCCCACAACTTCTAACCCCATACAAAAAAAGTTGCCGAGACTCTAGAAAGAGTGCAGAGAAGAGCAACAAAAAGGATTAAGGGGCTGAAGCAGGGGTGGGATCTTAATTTTAATCTGGTTCGCTGAACTGGTTGTTGTAAGGACTGGCTTACTGCGCCCCCCCCCACCCTGCCCCTCTGAGGAGTCTCCACGCAGCCCATTTTGGATGCCAGGTAAGTTCAGAGCCTACATGGAGAGCGAAAAACAGGCCTAATGGAAGTTCTGGAAGTCCAGAAACGGGCCCGTTTCTGGCCTCCGGAAGGCCTCCAGAGCCTGGGGAAGGCTGTTTTTGCCCTCCCAGAGGCTGGAGGAAAGCTCCGGAGAGTGAAAACCAGTGGTGGGATTCAGCCGGTTCGCACCACTTCGGGAGAACCGGTTGTTAACTGTCTGAGTTTGGTGAACTGGTTGTTGGAAGAAATCTGTTCTGTCCCCGTCCCACACACGCACCCCCACAGATGGCCCGGAGTTAATAAGCCACACGACAAAGTCTTTGAAGATAAAGCTGGCAGCAACCCAGTGGCTAGCTGCCAATTCAGACTTTACTCACACAAAACAAAGATTAGACTGCCAGTATTCCGATAAAGCAGGCAGAGTTTTCCACAATACAAGGATTAATCCAAATGCAGTCCGACAAGGCAGGCAGAAGTCCAGTAACACAGAGATCATGGGTTATTTCTAGTTTTTGCTCGTCACAAACTGAACCGGCCACCACACCCACATTTATACCCTGTGGGGTGTGGTCCAGTGACTCTCTGGCATGCCTTCCCCTCTGCTGCGCACGCTTCTCCCTGCGCCGCTGTCGAGGATCCAGCCAGCACTTATCTCCTTCGTCGCTGTCCACCTGTGGCTGCGGGAACGTGCTTGGCTCTGGGCCTATCTCTTGGCCTTCGGTGTCCTCCAGAGGCATTGCCAGAGAGGAGGGTCCTGGAGAGGGAGGCCTTGCCAACTCCTCTCTCTCACTCTCAGAGTCTGCATCTGTCGATAGCCCAGGCTCAGGCAACGGAGCCACAACAGAAATCATTAGGGCAGAGAACCCGTTGTTAAATTATTTGAATCCCACCACTGGTGAAAACGCCCCCCCTGCCGTGGTGCAGGAGGCCGAGTAGGCCACGCCCACCATGGCCACGCCCACCCAGCAACCGGGAAGAGAACCGGTTGCTAAAATTTCTGAATCTCAGCCGCTGGAGGCTAAAATGTATGACAAACTGTTACAGGAATTGGGAATGTCTAGTCTGATGAAAAGAAGGGCTAGGAGTGACGTGATAGTACCGTTCCAATATTTGAAGGGCTCCTACAAAGACGAGAGGGTCAAATTATTTACCAAAGCACCAATAGGCAAGATGAGAAACAATTGGAAACTAACCAAGGAGAGAAGAAGCAGCCAAGAACTAAGGAGAAATTTCCTAATGGTGAGAGCAATCAACCAGTGGAAAAAGCTTGCCTTCAGAAGTTGTGGGTGATCCATCACTGAAGGCTTTCAAAAAGAGATTGGACAACCCTTTGTCTGAAATGATATATAGGTCTCTTCATCGAGCAGGAGGTTGGACAAGAAGACCTCTGAGGTCCCTTCCATTACTCTGCTCTGCTCTGCTCTGCTCTACTCTAATACACTCCATCTCATCTCTTCTCTTCTCTTCTCTTCTCTTCTCTTCTCTTCTCTTCTCTTCTCTTCTCTTCTCTTCTCTTCTCTTCTCTTCTATCTTCTCTTCTCTTCCATCCCATTCCATTTCATTCCCCTTCATTCTTTTCTGCTTCTACTATCCCATTCTCCTCCTTCTCTTCTCCCTTTTCTTTCCCTTCTCCTCCTCCTCCTCCTCCTCCTCCTCCTCCTCCATTCCATTCCATTCCATTCCATTCCATTCCATCCTATCCTATCCTATCCTATTCCATTCCATTCCATTCCATTCCATTCCATTCCATTCCATTCCATTCCACTCCACTCCACTCCACTCCACTCCACTCCATTCCATTCCATTCCATTCCATTCCATTCCATTCCATTCCATTCCATTCCACTCCACTCCACTCCACTCCACTCCACTCCATTCCATTCCATTCCATTCCATTCCATTCTATTCTATTCTATTCTATTCTATCCCATCCAATCCCATCCCATCCCATCCCATCCCACTTCATTCTTCTGTGCTTCTACTAGTCCCATTCTCCTCCTTCTTCCTTTTCTTTTCCTTCTCCTTCTTCTTCTTTTCTCCTTCTCCTTCTCCTTCTCCTTCTCCTTCTCCTTCTCCTTCTACTCCTCTTCTCTTCTCTTCTCTTCTCTTCTCTTCTCTTCTCTTCTCTTCTATTGCATCCCATCCCATCCCATCCCATCCCATCCCATCCCATCCCACTTCATTCTTCTGTGCTTCTACTAGTCCCATTCTCCTCCTTCTCCCTTTTTTTCTCCTTCTCCTTCTCCTTCTCCTTCTCCTTCTCCTTCTCCTTCTCCTTCTCCTTCTCCTTCTCTTCCCTTCCCTTCCCTTCCCTTCCCTTCCCTTCCCTTCCATTCCATTCCATTCCATTCCCAGAGTTTACAGGCTCGGAGGAGAAAGGCAGGAGGTGAAAATGGACCCTGCTTTCTTTTCTTTTTTTAATTGATTGGGAAAACGGATCGGAGATAATATGGATGCTCAGATTGATTGCAGACTATTGAAAAATGTCCGTGCGTAACAAAGTGTTTGAGCGAGTCCCAGATCGATGTGCTCACTTCACGTTATTGAGTCAGTTGGGTGCTCGAAATCAGCCGGAATCGCACCGCATCGATTTAGACTGTCAAAGATTTGGAAGGGGAGGGTGCACAATGATGCAGAAATATGGGACAGAAGAAAGATGACGTGTGCCACCATCTTGCCACAATAAAAGGGAAATGCACCGAAAACAGTTTTAAATAAAGTTTAAAGCACGTTTTCCTTCTTCTTCTTCTTTTTTTTATATAAAAGAAATACCGGTCAACGAGTGAGAAGAGGAGGAAAATAAAAATAAATAAGAACATGGGGTGAGATTTTCCAGCCCTCTTAATAACTAAACAGCAAAATGCAAAGTCAAGAGAGCATATTTGTTCATAGGGTGAGAGGTTCATTTTTTTTTTACCAGTTTTTGGCTCAGCCTCTAAAAGAATTAATGGTTGGAGTGAAAACCAAATGCAGATTTTTTTTAAAAAAAAAAAATCTGTTCCCAGCTTGTCTTTTCCCTATTATACGAGCTCTTAAGGCAAATGAATTCCAAAATCTGATCATTTAGGAGGGCAGTTTCCATCTTTCTCATTGCTATAGTTGTCTTTCACTCATCTTTGAGCATAAAAATAGCAGCAATTGTGTACTTGTTATCTTGTTTTCTATCTGTCCATCCATCCATCCATCCATCCATCCATCCATCCATCCATCCATCCATCCATCTATCTATCTATCTATCTATCTATCTATCTATCTATCTATCTATCTATCTATCTATCTATCTATCTATCTCAATCTGTCTATCTATCCATCCATCATCTATCTATCTATCTATCTATCTATCTATCTATCTATCTATCTATCTTATCTATCTATCTATCATCTATCTATCTATCTATCTATCTATCTATCTATCTCAGTCTATCTATCTATCTATCTATCTATCTATCTTATCTATCTATCTATCATCTATCTATCTATCTATCTATCTATCTATCTATCTCAGTCTATCTATCTATCTATCTATCTATCTATCTATCTATCTATCTATCTATCTATCTATCTATCTAGAGGAGGTTGGCTAGTGATTAAGGTGGTAGCCTAGAAACTAGAAATGGTGAGTTCTAGTTCTGCCTTATGAATGAAAAACTGGCTGGGTGACTTTGGGCCGATCCCTCTCTCTCAGACCAACCCACCTCACAGGATTGTTGTGGGGCAAATAGGAGGAGGAAGGAGTATTAGGTATGTTCACCACCTTAAGTTACTTATAAAGTAATAAAGGCAGGATAAAAATCTATCCATCCATCCATCCATCCACCCACCCATCCATCCATCCATCCATCTATCTATTTATCTATCTCCCTGCTAAAGTTTGATAAAAAATCTATCTGTCATCTGTCTGTCCGTCTCTCTGTCTCTCTGTCTCTCTGTCTGTCTCTTTGTCTGTCTATCATCTATCTATCTATCTATCTATCTATCTATCTATCTATCTATCTATCTATCTATCTCCCTGCTAAAGTTTGATAAAAAATCTGTCATCTGTCTGTCCATCTCTCTGTCTCTCTGTCTATCTCTCTGTCTGTCTATCATCTATCTATCTATCTATCTATCTATCTATCTATCTATCTATCTATCTTATCATCTCCCAGCTAAAGATAGACAGCTTACAAAGCAT
Source organism: Pantherophis guttatus (assembly GCF_059756535.1). NCBI lineage: Eukaryota > Metazoa > Chordata > Lepidosauria > Squamata > Colubridae > Pantherophis > Pantherophis guttatus. Next base: position 12,590,835 of record NC_142079.1, on the reverse strand, counting down.
CCTAGCAATTAAACCTCTCAAGAGCATACAAAATTAAGTACACAGTCTTCTGCCTGTTTTGCTAACAGTGGATATATAGTGATCGAACAGACTCTCAAAACATTAAGCATATTTCCGTCTGAATTTGTCTGCAAATATCCAGAGGGTTAAAACGAGGCCGTTGTTTATATAGTAAGCCAGCAGATGGCACTCAGTTTTACCGTTGGAAGTGAGAGACAAGACTGTTGACCAACTCAATCAAAAATGCATTTGATTGGAGTCAGAATTCCTAGAAATATATGGTCTAGCTAGGCAGAGGGTTTTTTTTCCCCTCCTCCACTAATTATCCAGCATTTTGCTTAAGGCAATTATTTCCGAGCCACCAAGAAATATCAAGGGGGAAGGAAGATGTGTGTTTTTTAATATTATCAAGATTATTTTAAATTATAATCAGAAGCTTGGCTGGTGGCTATTACAGGAGAGAGAGAAAGAGGCAGCTTCTCTTTTCTTCTACTGTCCCCTCTCATTAGCTCTGAAAAAGCACAGACTGGAGAAAGCCGAACCATGCGGAGAAGGAATAAGTCACCCAAAGCTCCTTGTTCTCTGTCTCTCCTGTGTTTGTCCTCTGTTTGATGCTCTTCAACTCCAGTTTAATTAGAAGGACGTAAAACAGATGATCTGTTTATCCAGTTCAGCGTTCTCAACTGCCTGAACCTCTTTGGTATTCCAGGATGTGAGATTTGCCTCGTTCTGCTCGGAGTTGCCCGGAATGAAATTTGGGACTCTGGGCCGCTGGTTCGACTGACTTCCTGCCCAGCCATGCAGAATCCTTTCTCTCTCTCCCTCCCCCAAGGGCCACGTGTAGATTTAATTGACTTGCTCAATTGCATTAATTCATCCAATCCAATCCAATCAGTTGAGTTGTTTGGGATCATCAAATTAAATCACTGGACTCGACTCCTTGTTTAATTCTCGGGAAATGTATATGTGGGTCCACTCGAAAAATCCACTGCAAATATGAAACAGTTTTTCAGCTGACGGGGAACCCTGCTACGGAGTTTTGTGTGTTCCGACGGATGCCCTAATTAAATTATGAGATGGACAGGCTAACATTGGAATTAAAATAAAGTGGGGAAACAGAATACTATCTGGTCTGGGACACATGGCATAAATGGTTAGAGAATAGAAGCAAATATTAAATATAAAGGTAATTTAAGAAGTACACTAAAACTCAAAGGCAATGTATATAGTTAAAGGAAGAATAAGGAATGTAATTGTTACGTATATATGAGTATTATTGATGCTGGAGCGCTGAAAAGATTGAAAATGTGATATAAAATGATGAAATATGTTCAATAAAAATATTTTTTTAAAAATAAATAAATCCTGAGCCTCAAGGCAAGCTTCAAAAGAAATCCAGTTATTTATTAGGAGCTTCATGTCCGCACGTTCCCAAGTGAAGCCAGCTGCGGCCCTACATAATTTACAGCCCAATTATGACCCTGTTTCCCCCCTCCTCCCAGGGTGTGTCATCAATCACATTCGCCAATGGAGCAATTTTGTGGGTTGTAGAAGTCACTCCCCTCTGGCTGCTGTGGGTAACCCTGAGATACAGCCTTGAGAGAAATAAGCATGGAATGTGCATCTGTCTTTGGCTGCTGTGCCATTTCTCCGGTTTCCCATCCCCCACTGGCCTATGGCAATTCGAGAGCAGTCCAGGGATGCTTTGCGAGTTGACAACTTGGTCCTTTCTCTTTCTCTTTTTTATCTTTCTCCTTCTATTAAAATGATAGGAATAGACATCTTAATCAGGTTCCAGGAATAAAAAGAAGGCCACTAACTTAGGAAAGCAAACAGAGTCAACCAATCTTTTCTGGATAATTCAAGTTTCCTAAATCAGCACCAAAGAGACGGACATCTCCACAACCTACTACAACTAAAGATGTATGTTGTTTCATCTTTAGATCTCTGACCCACAAAATCATACAAGGCTATATCTTCACAACACATGTAGCCAGTATTGTTCAGTTATGGTAATAAATAAACAAGTGACAGGTTTCCGATAACACATTGGGTTCTGAACTACGGTTTAAAAAGTAAATAGGTTGGGCTTGTATAACATGGGAAGCCCCAAAGGAACCATTATGTTGAAATCACACTGAGTGAACTCTGTCTTAGGTCGATAAAGCTTCTGATATGATAGGCTGTAAGAAGAGGATGACCAACAGCAATGGATGGACTCAGTGACAATGGCGATGGATGAACTGATGAGAAACTTGAAAGGACCAAATTAGGAATAGAACATCATGGAGAACATCTAGCTATGTGGTCACGAGAAGTCAAAACCAGCCTGATGATACACAGTCAAGCACTCAGTTAATCAATCAATGATACAGTTTGGCTTTAAAAGTTCTTTCAGCTCTTCGTCTATCCAGTGGCTTCCCTAAACCTTGCTGGATTATGGTTTCTATCTCTTAAGATTGAAGATAAGAGAGTACATTTATGTCGGTAAAACATAAATTTAACACAGAAATGGTTTGTTGCGAAAGCGACTGCCTGCGAAGGCTCTTGGATTGGGGCTGAAAGGCGAAAGCGGAAGCAGTATTGCTCCATCCCATACTTGGGGAAACCAGGTTGCCCTGATAGACCGGTCCCACCGGAGAAAAAACACACGAGAGTACAGTTCCATCAGTGAGCATAAGGGAGAAAGTACTGTGTCAATTTATTCATCCATCCATCCATCCACTTATCCATCCACCCATCCATCCATCCATCCATCCATCCACAAACCTATCCACAAACCCATCCATCCATCCACCCGTCCATCCATCCACCCATCCATCGATCCATCCTTCCATCCATCCGTCCGTCCATCCATCCATCCACCCACCCATCCATCCACCCGTCCACCCGTCCATCCATCCATCCATCCATCCATCCATCCATCCATCCATCCACCCATCTGACCATCCATCCATCCATCCATCCATCCATCCATCCATCCATCCATCCATCCATCCATCTATCTATCTATCCATCCATCCATCCATCCATCCATCCATCCATCCATCCTTCTTACAAAACCTGAACTCTGAATGGTGTACAATAAAACCATTGAAACAAATCTTAAAGCATTCAGCAGAATTCATAATTGTTAGGAGGGAGCCTCTGACATTACGAACCACGGAGCCATCTCACTAAATCATCGTTCTCTTTAGAGCCCTCAGGTCCGTCGATCCAACCAGATTTTGAGAGACTCTTGATATACGTATGTGTGCATGGGTGTGCCTGCATGTGTGAATGTGAATGTGAATACAATTGAGAGAGTCCAGAGATATTTTACAAGAAGAGTCCTCCATTCCTCTACCCGCAATAAAATACCTTATGCCACCAGACTTCAAATTTTGGGCTTGGACAACTTAGAACTATGCCGACTTTAGTCTGACCTAAGCATAGTACATAAAATTATCTGCCACAATGTCCTTCCTGTCAATGACTACTTCAGTTTCAACCACAACAATACACGAGCAAATAAGAGATACAAACTCAAGGTAAACCGTCCCAAACTCGATTGCAGAAAATACGACTTCCGCCGCAGAGTGGTCAATGCCTGGAACACTCTACTTGACTCTGTGGTTTCTTCCCCAACCCCCCAAAACTTTAACCTTAGACTGTCTACTGTTGACCTCACTCCATTCCTAAGAGGGTAAGTAAGGGGCATGCATAAGCACACCAATGTGCCTTCCATCCCTGTCCTAATGTCCCTTTTTACTCGTATTCTTTTCATGTATTCAAATTATGTTTATACTTTTACCTGTTATCCTGTTTCCCCTAAAATAAGACACCACCTGATAATAAGACCAATCACGCTTTTGAGCGCATGTGCTAAAATAAGCCCTCCGTGAAAATATTTAAACGCATGCACAGCTGGTCCATCCCCCACCCCCACACATTTCCTCTGGTCAGGGTTAGGGAGTCAGAGCTGGGAATCAGGTAAGATAGCAAGACGAGCCCCATCTTATTTTTTTTTCTTTCTTTCTTTCTTTCTTTCTTTCTTTCTTTCTTTCTTTCTTTCTTTCTTTCTTTCTTTCTTTCTTCTTTCTTTCTTTCTTTCTTATGTATGTATGTATGTATGTATGTATGTATGTATGTATGTATGTATTTATTTATTTATTTATTTATTTATTTATTTATTTATTTATTTATTTATTTATTTATATGCCGCCCTTCTCCGGAGACTCAGGGCGACTTACAATGCGTTAAGCAATAGCCTTCATACTTTTGTATATACCTGCTTAGTAGGGCTTTCACCCCCCCCCCCAAGCAGTGTTCTTTTTTATACAAAGTCAGCTTATTGACTCCACAATTTTACCTACCTCGGAAGGATGGAAGGCTGAGTCAACCTTGAGTCTTGTTCCAAGCACCCCAAAATAATAAGACCTCCTTGAAAATAAGGCCAAGAGCTTATTTCAGGGGTTCCAAAAAATATAAGACAGGGTCTTATTTTCGGGGAAACACGTTATCTTGCCTGCCTGTTTTTTTTTTAAACACAAACCATGAGAACCAGCTGCCCTGAGGTCAAGACAAAAAAAACAAAAAACCCCAGAAAACCATTTTTTACATTTAATTATACTGCTTTGGTTATACATGAATGATATCACTGCGCTAATGTAAACCACTGGGAGCCCAACTGGCTGCGGAAAATGATAAAAAAATACTTTCCACAAACCCACAAGAAAAGAATTGTGTGCAGTAATCCAATTTCTTTCTTTGTGTGTGTGTCTGTGTGCACTTTTTGCACTTCTCAATACGTTTCTTGATACAACCGTGTGATAAATGCGACTTGCCACTGGCTACACCCTTCACCACAGCGTGTCTACGTTATCGGCGACGGGCTTGTTGTTGTGTGTATTAATTTGCGAGTGTGTGTGTGTGTGTGAGAGAGAGAGAGATGGAAGATGATAAATTACATTCAAGCCAGGTTTCAGGCAGGAACAGACGAAAAGATGGATTTTAAATCATTAATAACTCCCTCCTTAAGTCTGCACGTTTCAGAATCCCCAATTCCCTGATGACAGTTGGAAGGGAAGGGAGAATAATTTGGCCCCAATTTGGGACGTAGCGAAAATTGCATATCTTACTTTGCATCTTACCTGCCCGACTTCGGGAAACAAACGAAGCCGAGCTTGTTGGTTAGAAAATTATGACTGCGTAATGAACAACCCCCCCTCCCCAGGTGTACTACAAGGAGGAGGAGGGTTGATTTATAAGGATGGCAATGGAGGTCTTTCCTCTTGGAAATATTCTAGCCTTCATCCACCCTCCCGCTTTGTTTCTGGCGCAGGGAAAGAAAACATTAGTTTACCTCCCCGAATGCCTGTATATCTGTGTTTTAATTCTTTCCCTTGGAAAAAACACACCCACACACAATTATGAAAACCAGATCTTCTCTCACTGTTTTTGTGCAGACAAGCCCCTTCATGGAAAACAGCTTCCCCCTCCCGCTTCAAATCACACCTGGAAACAGTGGTGAAATCCAATTTTTTTTACTACCGGTTCTGTGGGCGTGGCTTGGTGGGCGTGGCGTGGCTTGGTGGGCGTGGCAGGGGAAGGATACTGCAAAATCTCCATTCCCACCCCACTCCAGGGTGAAGGATATTGCAAAATTTCCATTCCCTCCCCACTCTGGGACCAGCCGGAGGTGGTATTTGCCGGTTCTCCGAACTACTCAAAATTTCCACTACTGGTTCTCTAGAACCTGTCAGAATCTGCTGGATTTCACCCCTGCCTGGAAAGTAACTTGACATCAGGTCAGATTAATCCAGGACTGCCCACCTTATATGGCTAGAAATGCTTGGGATTGAACACAAGGCTCATGAGAATTTATAATGCAGCCACCGATGGCCCAAGAAGCATCACCTGAATCATGCAAAAAGGTTCTTGCATTCGCCCCACACCTTCTCCCAGTCCCATCTCTCCAGTACTCTCCAGTTATCTTTTTTATTAAAATAACCTGCTCTCACATTGGAATTTTAAAGTTTAAAGATATAATGCTGTGTGAAATACAGTATATCATGCGCACCTATGTACCCGCGTTCACTCAAATCCATACACTCCACTCCTGGACAAAGGTTCTTGAAGGTAGGTAGATACTTGGGGACTTCAGAAGGGGAAGGAAGGACTAGCCCAAAGTCCTTTAGGTAACTTCTGTACCTGAGAGGGGACTTCAACTTGGGTGACTCCCAGGCCAATCCAGCAACAACTCTTAGAGTTAGACCGAGCAGAGGAGGGGGAGGGGGTCTGGATCAAGGTCTCCTAAAAAGCTTCAATGATTGAGGAGACATTAGACCTTGGATCACTTAAGTACTTAGGTATTTAGTCCAGTACCTTCACCATTACAATATAATATACCAGCTCTACATATGGATAGATGGATGATGACAGACAGACAGAGATAGAAAGATATAGATAGATAATGATAGATGATAGATAGATAGATGATAGATGGATGGATGGAGAGATGGAGATATGATAGATAAATAGACAGACAGGCAGACAGACAGACAAAGATATAGGTAGATAATGATAGACAATAGGTAGGTAGGTAGGTAGGTAGGTAGGTAGGTGATAGATAGATAGATAGATAGATAGATAGATAGATAGATAGATAGATAGATAGATAGATGATAGACAGACAGACAGACATAGATGGATGGATGGATGGATGGATGGATGGATGGATGGATGGATGGACGGACAGACAGACAGACAGACATAGAAAGATATAGGTAGATAATGATAGACGATAGATAGATAGATAGATGATAGATAGATAGATAGATAGATAGATAGATAGATAGATAGATAGATAGATAGATAGATAGATAGATAGATAGACAGACATAGAAATAGATAGATAGATAGATAGATAGATAGATAGATAGATAGATAGATAGATAGATAGATAGATAGATGATAGATGATGGATGGATGGATGAATAGATAGATGATAGATGGATGGATGATGGATGGATGGATGGATAGATAGATGATAGATAAGATGATAGATAGAAAGATAGGTAGATAGAGACAGACAGACAGACAGACATAGAAAGATATAGGTAGATAATGATAGACGATAGATAGATAGATAGATAGATAGATAGATAGATAGATAGATAGATAGATAGATAGATAGATAGATAGATAGATAGATAGACATAGAAATAGATAGATAGATAGATAGATAGATAGATAGATAGATAGATAGATAGATAGATAGATGATGGATGGATGGATGAATAGATAGATGATAGATGGATGGATGATGGATGGATGGATGGATAGATAGATGATAGATAAGATGATAGATAGAAAGATAGGTAGATAGAGACAGACAGACAGACATAGAAAGATATAGGTAGATAATGATAGATAGATAGATAGATAGATAGATAGATAGATAGATAGATAGATAGATAGATAGATAGATAGATAGATAGATAGATAGATAGATAGATAGATAGATAGATAGATAGGCTGGCTGGCTGACTGACTGACTGACTGACTAATTGACTGAGTGACTTCAGGAATGATGGAGGGAGGAAAAATTAGACAGGCTGAGGGACCATGCCCACTAGTTAAGAACACAGCCGCTTGCTAAAGCTTTTTGGAACAGAACAGAATAACAGAGTCGGAAGGGACCTAGGAGGTCTTCTAGTCCAACCCCCTACTCAAGCAGGAGACCCTATACAGGATACCATTCTGGACAAATGGCTGTCCAATCTCTTCTTGAAAACCTCCAGTGATGAAGCACCCACAACTTCTGGTGGCAAGCTGTCCCACTGGTTAATAGTCCTCACTGTCAGGAAGCCAGGTTGCTTGCTTCTCTCCTTGATGAGTTTCCATCCGCTGCTTCTTGTCTTGCTTTCTGGTGCTTTCCCACAGATTCCCCATATTTTTAGACATCACCGTCTCCTTCCAATAAATCCTCAGTTATGCATGCAAAGCTCACCGTACTTAATGATTCTCGCGCGCACAGTCTGAAGCCAGCGTTGCATAGCAGGGGTTTAAAAAAACTGGCTGCCTCTCAAGGTAGTAAGTTTTGCAGAATTTTACTGCGCGTTGGGGATTCTCTACTATTTCAATACAGCTACCGGGGGGACAAAAAATGCTAGGGAAAAAGTAGTATTTTTTTTCCCTCCTCCTCCCCCCCCAGCCTTCTCTTCAAATTTACATTTTTATCGGCGCCTACCATTTTGTCTCGTGAAATGTCAGTGCTTTAAATCCAGTGTTCTCCGTCGCTCGGTGCTGGATTGTGACTTAACCTTCCCTCTCCTCGCCTCACCTCAGCCGACTCCTTGCAAAAACCGCGGTGGCTGAATATTCAGCAGCCAACCCAGCTGGAAGGCGAGGTGCAAGACTGTACAAAAGAGGAGGAAGGAGGAGACAGGAAGCGGGAGACAGACAAAAATGGATAAAAAGAACAAAGGCCGCGAGCGATCGTTGGTTGACCTGAATTCTGCTTTCCTGATGATAGAAGAATAGGGTTTATAGTTTGAAGAGGAAGTTGGATCCAGGGCCCTTCGTGCTCACTGAGCTTGGTGGTTGTTGTTTTTTGCAGACGTTTCATTACCCAACTAGTTAACGTTATCAGTACTAGAAGGGAGAGGAGGAGGAGGCCAATGACTGTGGGGTCCTTGGTGCTCTCTGAGCTTGGTTGCAGACATTTCATGACCCAACTAGGGAACAACATCAGTGCTAGAAGGGAGTGAGGTTTGTGAAGAGGAGGAGGACTGCGCACTCTGAACTTGGTTGTTTTCTTGCAGACATTTGATGACCCAACTAGGGAACAACATCAGTGCTAGAAGGGAGTGAGGTATGTGGAAAAGGAGGAGGAGGAGGAGGAGGAGGAGGGGGAGGCCAATGACTGTAGCATCCTTGGTGCTCTCTGAGCTTGGTTGCAGACATTTCATGACCCAACTAGGGAACAACATCAGTGCTAGAAGGGAGTGAGGTTTGTGAAGAGGAGGAGGAAGAGGAGGACTGTGCACTCTGAACTTGGTTGTTTTCTTGCAGACATTTGATGACCCAACTAGGGAACAACATCAGTGCTAGAAGGGAGTGAGGTATGTGGAAAAGGAGGAGGAGGAGGAGGAGGAGGAGGAGGAGGAGGAGGAGGAGGAGGAGGAGGCCAATGACTGTGGGGTCCTTGGTGCTCTCTGAGCTTGGTTGCAGACATTTCATGACCCAACTAGGGAACAACATCAGTGCTAGAAGGGAGTGAGGTTTGTGAAGAGGAGGAGGAAGAGGAGGAGGACTGTGCACTCTGAACTTGGTTGTTTTCTTGCAGACATTTGATGACCCAACTAGGGAACAACATCAGTGCTAGAAGGGAGTGAGGTTTGTGGAAAAGGAGGAGGAGGAAGAAGAAGAAGAGGAGGAGGAAGAGGAGGAGGACTGTGGGGTCCTCGGTGATCTCTGAGCTTGGTTCTTTCATTGGTTGTCTGCACTGCAAACATTTCAATACCAAACTAGACAATATCATTGGCGCTAGAAGGAAATGGGATTTTGTTCCATATTTATATACTAGTGGCTTGCCCTGCCAGTGTTGGTGGGAGTATTTGTTGGTTCCATGATTAGGCTGTTTACTGAGTTGGTAGTTCCTTGATTGAGGTATCGTACCCCACAAACTGATGATGTTGCCTAGTGGGGTAATAAAACGTCTGGAAGAAAACAACTAAGCTCAGAGAGCATCAAGGGCCTCCTCCCAAGTCATCTTCTCCCTTCTCCTCCTCCTCCTCCTCCTCCTCCTCCTCCTCCTCCTCCTCCTCCTCCTCCTCCTCCTCCTCCTCCTCCTCCTCCTCACAATCCCCATCCCCTTCTAGCACTGATGATGTTACCTAGTTCGGTCATGAAGAGTTACCTAGTTCGGTCTTAAGAGCCTTGGTGGCACAGCAGACTAAAGCACTGTTAAGTAGCATCAGCTGCCTGCAATTACTGCAAGTTCGAATCTCACCAGGCTCAAGGTTGACTCAGCCTTCCATCCTTCCGAGGTAGGTAAAATGAGGACCCGGATTATGGGGGCAATAAGCTGACTTTGTATAAAAAAGAACACCGCTTAGGGGGGCCCGAAAGCCCTACTAAGCAGGTATATACAAAAGTATGAAGGCTATTGCTTAGCGCATTGTAAGCCGCCCTGAGTCTCCGGAGAAGGGCGGCATATAAATCGAACCAATCAATCAAACCAATAAATGAAACATCTGCAAGAAAATCACCAAGCTCTGGAAGCACCGAGAACTCCTGGGTCCAATTTTTTTGGGCCAAACAATTTCATTGGTTTCAATTATTTCACAAAAATTTGCAAGTTAAAGAGTACCTTTGTTTTTTTTTAAAAAAATAGCCTTTTACTGTTCTTTTCGTCTAGCGATTAAAAGACAATTTTCACCCCTGCTGTTTAGAAGCATTTGCTATTATGTGGTCACAACGGTTCCAATATCACATTTGCAAACCACCTCAAGAGGACTACACTGACTGAGAAAGGCAAGCGCGCCAAAGCTGGAAAGCAACGAAATGCATAAATACAAAGCAACGAACCCTTCCCCTCTCCGGGCAATTAGAAAAGGAAAACAAAAAAATAAAAATTGGATGCTACGAGTTTAAAACAATAATCCACTCACTAGACTACTCCGGTTTCCGCTTGTAAATGGAGAGAAAATCAAATTAATTCTACATGAAGAACGGATCTTTCCTTCAACCAAGTGTAATTTCAGTCGTCTGGAGCCTGGCTTACATGTTGCCAAATTATCCAATTACAGGCTCGTTCGAATCCATCTGGGGAAGATTGTCGTGGATTGTAAATCGATAATTTCAAAAGAGATTCTAATCCTTCCCGGAAAACTCGAGAGGGGAACCATCCTACCCGCCCATCCAACTCCAGAGACAGAAAATGTTTGACATGAAACCAAGGAGAAGAAGGCACTCGAATAGTTCCCGTTGTGTGTGGAAAAGAGGTACTTTATCAGATAGGATGAGAGGCGAAGGAGACAGCTCCAATGGAGCCTTCATTCTGATGGTTGAGACAGGCCCTCGGAGCTTCTGAGGAAAAAATACCTCTGTAGTTTGAGTTAAACATGCATGCGGCCCATCCTTGAAAAAACCTAGTTTGCATACTACCAGCTCTCAGTTTCCCCAAAGTTGGAGGTGGGTATATAATAACTTATTTAATTTATTCATCGTATAATTCAGACACTGCCGATCTCCCTCAGCCGAGGCTCTGGGTGGCCTACGAAGAGACAGAAGTCAAGCTATTCTCCAAAGCACCTAGGGCAGGAGAAGAAGGCAATGGGTGGAAACTAATCTATTGGACTTTTCATCCTTCCTGTCGCCCATCTCCTCCCACTTGTGACTGCACGGCTCTAACTTTGTTGCTCGTATCTTTGCAATTATTATTGATTGTTTCCTAGAATGATTTGATTGCTTATTTGTACCCTATGATTATCATTAAGTATTGTACTTTATGATTCTTGATGAACGTATCTTGTCTTTTTATGTACACTGAGAGCATATGCACCAAAGACAAATTCCTTCTGTGTCCAATCACACTTGGCCAATAAAGAATTCTGTTCTATTCTATTCTATTCTATTCTATTCTATTCTATTCTATTCTATTCTATTCTATTCTATTCTATTCTATTCTATTCTATTCTACTCTACTCTACTCTATATTCCCTATTCTATTCTACTCTATTCTACTCTACTCTACTCTATATTCCCTATTCTATTCTATTCTATTCTATTCTATTCTATTCTATTCTATTCTGTTCTGTTCTGTTCTGTTCTGTTCTGTTCTGTTCTGTTCTGTTCTATTCTATTCTGCTTTCTTATTCTATTCTATTCTATTCTATTCTATTCTATTCTATTCTATTCTATTCTATTCTATTCTATTCTATTCTATTCTATTCTATTCCATTCCATTCCATTCCACTCCACTCCACTCCACTCCACTCCACTCCACTCTAGAGAGAAGCAATTTAGAACTAAGGAGAAGTTTTCTGACAGCTAGAACAATTAACCTGTGGAACAACTTGCCTCCAGAAGTTGTAAATGCTCCAACACTGGAAGTTTTTAAGAAGATGTTGGATAACCATTTGTCTGAAGTGGTGTAGGGTTTCCTGCGTAAGCAAGGGGTTGGACTAGAAGACCTCCAAGGTCCCTTCCAACTCTGTTATTCTATTCTGTTCTGTTCTGTTCTGTTCTGTTCTGTTCTGTTCTGTTCTGTTCTGTTCTGCTCTGCTCTGCTCTGCTCTGCTCTGTTCTGTTCTGTTCTATTCTATTCAGTATTATAATGAAAACAGTTAAAAACTAGGATGGAAGTAATCAAAATTCAGAATTAAAAAAGGGAAGCGGGGGGGCTCACCAGCCTCGTGGCTGCATGAGTTCTCTGTGGGTCCCAGGTGAGTCAAAACAAGCAGGTTTTCAAGGCCAGGAGAGTGGGGGGGGGTCTATCTGTCCTCTGGGGAGGGGGAGAACATTCCAGAAGGCAGGAACAATGGAGGAGAAGGCCCTCTTCCTGGACACCCCCCACCTGTTGGAATTTTTTTTTACTGATGGGGATAGGATAACAGAATAACAGTATAAAAGAGTTGTAATGTCAGCCAAATTATTTAATTTGTTTTACTTTATTTTAAATTTTGTATTTATATGTTTTATTCTATGGCTGTTTACTGCCCTGAGTCCTTCGGGAGTAGGGCAGTATACAAATTGAAATAATAAATAAATAAATAAATAAATAATGGATCTTGGAAGTCTTCTGTTCTAACCCCTTGCTCAAGGAGGAGACCCTGCACCATTTTGGACCAATGGCTGTGCACTCCGGTCTCTTCTTGAAAACCTCAGATTACAGATTAACAGAGTTGTAAATGACCTTGTAGGTCATCTAGTCCAACCCCCCGCCCAAGCAGGAGACCCTACACCATTTCTGACAGATGGCAGTCCAGTCTCTTCTTGAAAGCCTCCAGTGATGATGCTCCCACAACTTTTGAAGGCAACTTCTGTTCCATTGGTTGATTGTTCTCACTGTCAGAAAATTCCTCCTTATTTCCAGGTTGAATCTCTCCTTGTTCAGTTTCCATCCATTATTCCTTGTCTGGCCTTCGGGTGCTTTGGAAAATAGGTTGACCCCTCCTCTCTAGGGAAGCCCCTCAAATATTGGAAGACTGCTATCCTGTCTCCCCTGGTCCTTCTCTTCACTAGATTAGCCAGGCCCAGTGTTGTGACTCCGACCCCCGAGCCCGTTTTATCGGAGGGAGAAGACTCCGAAGGTGAAGGAGAGGAGTTGGCCAGGCCTCCCTCTCCAGGACCCTCCTCTCTGGCAATGCCTCAGGTGTCTCCCAAGGGAGAAGAGATTGGCCAGGAGCCAGGTATCTCCGAACAGTCGCAGTCGGACAATGATGGAGATAAGTCTTGGCTGGATCCACGCCAGTGTCGGAGAGACAAGCGCACGCAGCAGAAAAGGAGGCGTGCCAGAGATTAAGCTGGGTCACTGGACCACACCTCACAGGGGATAAAAGGGGGTGTGGTGGCCATTCAGGCTCTGTGACAGACAAAACTAAACAACTAGCGAGTCACATTGTATCTCTAAAACTACGTTATCTGCCTGCCTTGGATTTAATACGAACTGGACTTGACAATTCTTTGTGTATTTGTTTTGGTTTATCTGACGGAGGAGGAACACCTCCCTCTGTGAGTAAAGTTCTTGGCAAGCAGCTACTGGGTTGCTGCCAATCCTGTTATCGAAGGAATTTATTGTCTGCAAGTTTTATTTAACCCCTGGCTGACTGTTTGTGTGCGTGTGTGAGACGGGGACAAACACCCAGTTCCTGCAACCGTTCATTGTATGTTTTAGCCTCCAGTCCCCTCATCATCTTGGTTGCTCTTCTCTGCACTCTTTCTAGAGTCTCAACATCTTTTTTATAGTGTGATGACCAAAACTGGATGCAGTATCCTAGGTGTGGTCTTACTAAGGCTTTATAGAGTGGTATTAGGACCTCACTTGATCTTGATTGAATCCCTCTGTTAATGCAATTTAGGATTGCATTAGCTTTTTTGGCTGCCGCCACACACTGTTGGCTCATATTTAATTGGTTGTCCACTACGACTCCAAGATCCCTCTTCACAGTCACTGCTATTAAGCCTGGTCTCACCCGATCTCTATGTGTACTTTTGGTTTTTCTTGCCTAAGTGTAAGACTTTCCTTTTCTCTATATCGAATTTCATCATGAGCCTTTGCTCATCTGGTAGTGTTTCATGCCTGATCTACCTGGTAAGGCTGACAGGCTGGGCCCCAAACAAGTCATCCTTCCATCCTTCAGGCAATGCTAAAAAAAAAAAAAAGGCAAAACAGAAGAGGAAATTCCTCCAGAAATGCAAAAAATTACAGGCTTTATGCCTCTTGTCTAGAGGCAGGGAGGGCCAGGGATGACTCTGCACATCTCGGCCACACCAGAAATCTTCACCCCAGCCGAGCTTTAATTCATTAGTCAAGAGGTTAATTTTCCGTTTGGTTTGATTGCACTGTAAGCAGACCTCCCTGGTGTACTCAGTGAAAGGAATGGGAGGACAGAAAAAGAGGAAATCAATAGGCCCTCTGCCACATGAAAGGGAGAGAGAGAGAGGGGGGGGGGCAGAGAGACAGAGATAGAAAGAGAAACAAAAAGAGGGAAAGAGAAAGAAAGAAAGAGAAAACAGAAATGAAAGAAAGAGCAAAAAAGAAAAGAGCAAAAAGAGAAGTAAGAGAGAGAAGAAAAGAGAAAAAGGGAGAGACGGAGAGAAAGGCAGAGACAGAGAGAGACACCCAGAGAGAGAAACAAAAAGAGGGAAAGAGAAAGAAAGAAAAAAAATGAAAGAAAGAGCAAAAGAGAAGAAAGAGAAAAAGAGAGAGAAGAAAAGAGAAAAAGGGAGAGAGAGAGAAACAAAAAGAGGGAAAGAGAAAGAAAGAAAAGAAATGAAAGAAAGAGCAAAAAGAAAAAGAGAAGAAAGAAAAAGAGAGGGAAGAAAAGAGAAAAAGAGAGAGAGAGAGAGAGAGAGAAAGGCAGAGAGAGACACACACAGAGAGAGAAACAAAACAGAGGGAAAAAGAAAGAGAAAAAAGAAAAAAATGAAAGAGAGAGCAAAAAGAGAAGAAAGAGAGAGAGAAGAAAAGAGAAAAAGGGAGACAGAGAGAGAGAGAGAGAGAAGACAATATAATTGGGGAGGGAGGAACCCACCAAGAAAACAACGCCAAGAAAGGTTAAAGAACATTAAAGGAAGAATTTTCTTCCTGCTTGCTCAGAAAAAAAGAGAGAGAACCAGAGGAGAGGGAGGGAGAGAGAGGGGGGGGGAGAGAGAGAGAGAAAGAGAGAAAGAGAGAGAGAGAGAGAGAGAGAGAGAGAGAGAGAGAGAGAGAGAGAGAGAGAGAGGTCTTAATTTTGTTGGGAGACCAACTAGCTCAGCCTTGTTTGCCAGTAATCCTAATTACCCTAGAAATACAAAGCTGGCTTATCGAGTTTGAATGGCGAATTACAGGGCCCTTGCCAGGGAACTGGAAAGAGAAGGATAATAAATGCCCTCTTTCCAACATGGATTAGAAAGGCAGCACGGCGGAGAATCTGCCTCTCTAAATCCTGGGCAAACTCGGGTCGCTGTTTACGGGTTACAGTATTGCTGCAGTTGGGCTGCGACTTGGAAAGATTCCCCAGTTCAAATCATTGTGGGATTATAATAGAGAAATTCTTTCTCCCCTCTTCAATCCGATTGTTCAACCTCACATGGATGCTCTAAGCACTGGTGGAATTCAATTTTTTTTTTACTACCGGTTCTGTGGGCGTGGCTTGGTGGGCGTGGCAGGGGAAGGATACTGCAGAATCCCCATTCCCACCCCACTCCAGGGGAAGGATATTGTAAAATCCCCATTCCCTCCTCACTCCAGGGGAAGGATATTGCAAAATCCCCATTCCCTCCCCACTCCAGGAGAAGGATATTGCAAAATCCCCATTCCCTCCCCACTCCAGGGGAAGGATATTGCAAAATCCCCATTCCCGCCCCACTCCAGGGGAAGGATACTGCAAAATCCCCATTCCCGCCCCACACCAGGGGAAGGATACTGCAAAATCCCCATTCCCACCCAACTCCAGGGGAAGGATATTACAAAATCCCCATTCCCTCCCCATTCCAGGGGAAGGATACTGCAAGATCTCCATTCCCACCCCACTCCAGGGGAAGGATACTGCAAAATCCCCATTCCCACCCCACTTCAGCGGAAGAATATTGCAAAATCCCCATTTGCACCCCACTCCAGGGGAAGAATATTGCAAAATCCTGATTCCCACCCCACTCCAGGGGAAGGATACTGCAAAATCTCCATTCCCACCCCACTCCGGGGCCAGCCAGAGGTGGTATTTGACAGTTCTCCGAACTACTCAAAATTTCTGCTACTGGTTCTCCAGAACCTGTTGAATAGCACCCCTACAATAGGACAATTTATTGAAGTTCCTCCATGCTATTTTTTTTTTCAGGATGGGGGTCTACTCATTGGTAAAATGAAGACCCAGATTGTTGAGGGCAAGAGGCTGACTCTGTAAACCATTCAGAGACGGCTGTAAAGCACTGTGACGCAGTATATAAGTCTAAGGGCTATTGCTATAGTTATTGTCTGTCCTTCCTTCCTTCCTTTCCTTCCTTCCTTCCTTCCTTCCTTCCTTCCTTCCTTCCTTCCTTCCTTCCTTCCTTCCATCCATCCATCCATCCATCCATCCATCCATGGTGCACAGTGGTTAGAATGCAGCATTGCAGGCTAACTCTGCCCACTGCCAGCAGTTCGATTCTCAAAGTTGACTCCGCCTTCCATCCTTTCCAGGTCAGTAAAATGAGGACCCAGATTGCTGGGGGGGGGGGCAAATGATGACTTTGTAAACCGTTGAGAGAGGGCTGCAAAACACTACGAAGCAGAATATAAATCTAAGCGCTATTGCTATTGCTACTCTGTTGTGGCACCAGGGCAGAGGTGGGCTTCAGCAGGTTCTGACCAGTTCTGGAGAACCGGTAGTGGAAATTCTGAGTAGTTCAGGAACCGGTAGTAAAAATTCTGACTGGCCCCGCCCCCATCTATTCTCTGCCTCCCGAGTCCCAGCTGATCGGGAGGAAATGGGGATTTTGCAGTATCCTTCCCATGCCACGCCCACCATGCCCACCAAGCCATGCCACGCCCACCAAGCCACACCCACAGAACCGGTAGTTAAAAAAAATTGAATCCCACCACTCCCTAACTCTTTCCTGTTAGTGTTCAGCCTCTAAATAAAAGCTCACTCTATAGATACAATAAATAGGATCTTCTATTCTCCTTTGAATCTTATCTCTCCTTGATATATTGTAGAGCCTTGTACTACCAAGGCTCTACAAAGAGCCTTGGTAGTACAGTGGTCTAAGGCACCCTGTTATTAAGCTGGTTATTAACACAGCTGCCTGCAATTACTGCAGGGTTCGAATCTCGCCAAGGCTCAAGGTTGACTCAGCCTTCCATCCTTTCTAAGGTAGGTAAATTGAGGACCCAGTTTGTGGGGGCAATAAACTGACTTTGTATAAATATACAAAAGGATGAAGGCTATTGCTTAACGCACTGTAAGCCGCCCTGAGTCTCCGGAGAAGGGCGGCATATAAATCAAATTAAAAAAAAAAAATGTACACAGAGATTATTTTACCAATAGAAGAGAATATTTGTAGCTCAGGGTTGAACCGTGGGGGTCTCTGAACTTGGTGGTTTTCTTACAGGTCACTGATGATATTACCTAGTTTGGTAATAAAATGTTTGCAAGAAAACCACCAAACTCAGAGAGCACCAAAGAACCCCCCACCCCGAGAGCTTATTCTATGGATTGCATAGAAATGACCCATATTGCTTCCATCCGGCAAATTCTACGATATGGTTGAATTAACCGCATGTTATTGAATGATTCATTGAGCTGATGCAGTTGAATAAGCGGCTTATGCAACCTGCCATGCTGCAAAGCAAGGTTTATAGGATTTGAAAACCTAATGGCAAGTCTGCCCAACACGTAAGCCTAGCATGATATATGTGAGTCATGTCAGTGTCAAATGATCGTTTCAATCTTTCAGCTTCACCAGGTAAACTCTTTGAGTTTCAACGGCCAGAAGATGATAATATCACATTAAAGAAGAGGGGGGCCAGGAAGATTAGAGTAACAGAATTGGAAGGGACCTTGGAGGTCTTCTAGTCCAACCCTATACAATCTCAGACAAGTGACTGTCCAAATCTCTTCTTTAAAACTTCCGGTTTTGGAACATTCACAACTTCTGGAGGCAAGTCGTTCCACTGATTAATCGTTCTCACTGTCAGAAAATTCCTTCTTAGTTCTAAGTTGCTTCTCTCCTCGATGAGTTTCCATCCGTTGCTTCTTTTCCTGCCTTCAGGTGCTTTGGAGAATAGCTTGACTCCCTCTTCTTTGTGGCAGCACCTCAAATATTGGAACACTGCTATCATGTCTCCCCTAGTCCTTCTTTTCATTAAACCAGATCAAAAGGAAAGGCAACTTTGGACATCCCTTCCTCCAACGCAGGGTGAGAGAATTTCAACCCCCATCAATCTTAGTCAACATCTCTTGATGGAAATTAACCAAGCCAGCTGCAAGTTTTAAGTTTCCCCCGGGACAAATTTTTCAACTAGCAAGGTTTGATTTGAGGTTATATAACTCAGTGGCTCAGTGGCTAAGATGCTGAGCTTGTCGATCGAAAGGTCGGCAGTTCAGCGGTTCAAATCCCAGCGCTGCGTAACGGAGCGAGCTCCCGTTACTTGTCCCAGCTTCTGCCAACCTAGCAGTTCGAAAGCAGGTAAAAAAGGCAAGTAGAAAAATAGGGACCACCTTTGGTGGGAAGGGAAGAGCGTTCCGTGCGCCTTTGGCATTGAGTCATGCCGGCCACATGACCATGGAGACGTCTTCGGACAGCGCTGGCTCTTCGGCTTTGAAACAGAGATGAGCACCGCCCCCTAGAGTCAGGAACAACTAGCACATCTGTGTAAGGGGAACCTTTACCTATAACTGATCAGGACCTCAGACAGAATATGGGTTTCACTCATGAAGGAGGACACTCCCGTAGAGGGTGAATTAATTGATGCCTTCATTTTCTCACTTTTTTAAAAATATATATATTTTTCTCCTTTTGAAGCTTTGTTCCTAGCCAGATTGGACATCTCTGTCACAAAACAGACAGGAAGGGGTTTAAACATTTAATGAGCTCCTGAACCGTTGCTGGTCACGATGGCTCCTTATTTACATACCCGTATACATATCTATTAATATTGTGTGCGTGTGTGTCAAAGAGCATTTTGATGCTTGTTTTCCTTGCAAGCAGCCCGGGGCGAGCTCAGAAAAGGGGCCGATAACTCCCCACTGTAAGTAAATACATGAATATTAACAAAATGTTGCGTTGTTAAAATCTGCTTTTTTTTTTTTTTTTTACGCTTCACATCAATAGCTTTCTCTGTTCTACGCAGGAATGATTTTTATGACTGGGATGCTGCCCGCATTAACGCCGGTTTTAAGTTGAACAAAGTGTTGAGCGTACATATGAAGAGACACCAATTAATCCGAGTACCAGAATGATCCAAGAAAACAGTAAATGAAGTATTAAATTGATAATATAAGCTTCAAAGCGAAGATGTTTTTCAACCAGTGTTGTAATTTCTTCTTTTTTTCATGTACATAAAATTGGACATTAACCATTGTGGGTAGGAAATGAATCATCATCATCATCATCATCATCATCATCATCATCATCATCATCATCTTGATTGTAATTGGAGCCCTCGGAGCAATCCCCAAAGGGCTACCCCGCTATTTAGAAATGCTAAATTTGCCGGACTTGAACATTTTGACTCTACAAAAAACCACCTTACTCGGAACAGCTTACATCCTCCGACGATACCTTAACAGTTCCTAGGTCCTTGGTTAGGACTCGAGCTGCTGAGCTATTAACCAGCCTCAAAGGCTGTGAATCTCACTAAAGATTAAATAATAATAATAATAATAATAATAATAATAATAATAATAATAATAATAATAATAAACAACTCTACAAAAAACCACCTTACTCGGAACAGCTCACATCCTCCGACGATACCTTAACAGTTCCTAGGTCCTTGGTTAGGACTCGAGCTGCTGAGCTATTAACCAGCCTCAAAGGCTGTGAATCTCACTAAAGATTAAATAATAATAATAATGATGATGATGATGATGATGATGATGATACATCACGCAGTCCTAAACGCTTGGGAAGTGTTCGACTAGTGATTTGGGATACGAAATCCAGCATGGTCATCTCGTTTGCTGTGTATACTGTCATAATAATAATAATAACTTTATTGTCACTGTACGTGTATACACAGTATACCCAAACAACGAAATTCACTGAACACCCAAAGACCAGATCCAACCCACACAACAATCCCCAAACACACTCCCACCCACCACAAATTCCCCACTCCTAAAACCACCCAAACATCCACAAAGCAGAGCAAGTAATGCTGTCCAACAGCTCACTAATGGTGGCCCTTTTAGTTCATGGTTGAGTGCAATTATAGCTCTGGGATAAAAACTATTCAGAAAACGTGTGGTCCGAGTTTTAATGGTTCTGTATCTTCTGCCAGAAGGCAACAGTCCAAAAAGATTGTAAGCAGGATGGGAAGAGTCTCTGAGAATGTTATGCAACTTTCTCAAACAGCGAGATTCGAAGATGTCGTCCAGGGCTGGTAGCTGGAGCCCGATGATATCTTGGGCAGTTTTAATGATTCTCTGTAGAGTTTTTTGTCCGCTACAGAGCTGCTCCCATACCATGCAAGAATGCCGTATGTCAGGACACTCTCAGTGGTGCTGCGATAGTAGGACAGAAGAAGATGCTGAGATAGATTTATCTTCCTGAGCATTCTCAGGAAGTGCAGCCTCTTCTGTGCCTTCTTCACAAGCATGTTAGCATTCATAGTCCATGAGAGGTCCTTCGAGATATAAAATGCCCAGAAATTTAAAACTACCAACCCTCTCCACCTCCTCACCATTTATGTACAATGGTAAATGTACATCTCTCTTCCTCCTGAGCTCAATTATAAGTTCTTTAGTTTTTTTGGTGTTAAGTGTAAGATTATTTCCTTTACTCCACAATGTCAGCCCTTGTACTTCCTTTCTATAAGCAGACTCATTGTTCTTATTAATGAACCCTACCATTGTCGTGTCATCCGCAAATTGAATAATTGCTCGGTGTGTGTGTGTGTGTTTTTGTTTGTTTGTTTGTTTGTTTGTTTTTGGAAAATCTGATCCTCTGCATTGCAGCTGCATTGAAATAAGGTCATGAAACTCAATGGGATTTCTTCTCGGTCTCCTGCTTGGGCGTGGTGGGGTTGGACTAGATGGTCCCTTCTGTTCTGATATTCTGTTCTGATATTCTGCATGGGATTGTAGGATAAATTTAATTTAATTAATTTAATTTAATTAATTCAATTTATATGCCGCTCCTCTCCGAAGACTCAGGGCGGCTGAGATGGGACTTTAAAAAAAAAAAAAATTAAAAGGTCAGAGGACTATCTTGTTAATAAGCAGCTGAGTGACACTGTTAGGAAAATTGTAAAGTTGTTGCACAAAAACATTGCAGCTTTCCCAATTTTTGTGACAAGACGCCTTCTGTTTAGAAAGGCACTCAGTAGCTATTCCTAATTCAAGAAGATTGCCAGATGCTCACAATAATTTATCTGAGCGGAACCTGCTTTTGGTGACAGGGATTCTCAGCAGGATATCCCTACCTCGGTGAGTTTATCAGCTCTTTAATTTTGTAGAGCTTGCAAAACCATGTTTTTTTTCTTTTTTTGAAAAAAATAAAATAAAAAAATCCAGGCCAGTGATCTTGGCAGGGATCAGCTAAGCTTTGAAAAATTAAGAACAGCTGACAGTTGATTCCAGCTTTTTTGCACATCAATAACTTCTAAGTGCAAGATAAAAAAAAAAAGAAAAAAAAAAGAAGGCAAACTCTGGAAAGAAAGGCTACAGATTTTAAGAAACAATCATGACTAATTTGTTCCTTCAACGAAAGGACATAATGGAAAAAAGAATCTCTACACCTTAGCGAATGTGAAGCCAATGTGGTAGCCAGTTTTGATAGATGTCAGAAGCAAAGCAGGAATGAGGAGGCAGAAATCAAAGTCCAAGTTGATTGATTGATTGATTGATTGATTGATTCGATTTATATGCTGCCCTTCTCCCAAGACTCAGGGCGGCTTACAATGCGTTAAGCAATAGCCTTCATACTTTTGTATATACCTGCTTAGTAGGGCTTTTGCCCCCCCCCCAAGCAGTGTTCTTTTTTTATTCAAAGTCAGCTTATTGCCCCCACAATCCGGGTCCTCATTTTACCTACCTCGGAAGGATGGAAGGCTGAGTCAACCTTGAGCCTGGTGAGATTTGAACTTACAGTAATTGCAGGCAGCTGGTGCTACTTAACAGCACTTTAGTCTGCTGCGCCACCAAGGCTCTTATACAAATATGCAGATTAACAGAGTTGGAAGGGATCTGGTAGGTCATCTAGTCCAACCCCCCACCCAAGCAGGAGACCCTACACTAGGGGTGAAATCCAGCAGGTTCTGACTGGTAGCGGAAATTTTGAGCAGTTCAGAGAACCAGCAAATACCACCTCTGGCTGGCCCCAGAGTGGGGTGGGAATGGAGATTTTGCAATATCCTTCCCCTGCCACGCACACCAAGCCACACACAGCAAGCCAGGCCCACAGAACCAGTAGTAAAAAAAATTGGATTTCACCACTGCCCTACACCATTTCTGACCGATGGCAGTCCAGTCTCTTCTTGAAAGCCTCCAGGGATGAAGCTCCCACAACTTCCGAAGGCAACTTCTGTTCCATTGGTTGATTGTTCTCACTGTCAGGAAATTCCTCCTTATTTCTAGGTTGAATCTCTCCTTGGTCAGTTTCTATCCTTTATTCCTTGTCTGACCTTTGGGTGCCTTGGAAAGTAGCTTGATCCCTTCCTCTCTCCTGCTTGTGTTGGGGGTTGGACTAGATGACCTACAAGGTCCCTTCCAATGCCGTTAATCTGATCTAAATCTATTCCATTCATCCTGGAATAACTGGGCCTGGTGGCTCAGCAGACTGATAGCATTGTGATTAACACCAGCTGTCTGCAATTACTGTAAGTTCGAATCTCACCAGGCTCAAGGTTGACTCAGCCTTCCATCCTTTCTAAGGTAGGTGAAATGAGGACCCAGTTTGTGGGGGCAATAAGCTGACTTTGTATAAATATACAAAAGGATGAAGGCTATTGCTTAACACATTGTAAGCCGCCCTGAGTCTCCGGAGAAGGGCGGCATATAAATCAAATTAAGGGGGGAAAAAAACTCACAAAGACAATCAGTTTCATACATATCTCACTCTCCATCACTGGAGTCTTCAAGACTAGACTGGACAACCATTTGACTGGGATCCTATAAGTTCTCCTGCTTGAGCAGAGGGCTGGACTAGAAGACCTCCAAGGTCCCTTCCAACTCTATTATTCTATGTTATATATTCTAACTCTGCTTGCTCTCTCATCACCACAAACACACCCCCAACAAGCACACCAGAGCCTTCTCCATGAGTCTCCCTAAGTCTCAGGAAAGATCTGTGAATGCCTGTAAAACCTATTGGAATAGTAGAGTATACGATCTGCTATTTGAGAAGGGGGTTGGACTAGAAGACTTCCAAGGTCTCTTCCAGCCCTGGGATTCTATGTTCTACGCCAGGGGTGTCAAAGTCGATTTCATTCAGGGCCGCATCAGGGTTGTGTTTGACCTCAGGGGGGGGCGGGTGGAGTGGGCATGGCCAGCTCGATGTCACTTGTTTCAGGGGCACCTGTGGCTGTGCTCTGCCAGCCAAAATGGGCTTCCGAGCTCTGTTTTTGGCTGCCACGGCTTCCTGCAAAACTCTGCCAGCGAAAATGGGCTCCCAAGTTCCGTTTTCGGCTGCGACAGCCTCCTGCAATGCTCTGCCAGCGAAAATGGGCTCCCGAACTCCATTTTCGGCTGCCATGGCCTCCTGCAACCCTCTGTCAGTGAAAATGGGCTCCTGAGTTCCGTTTTTGGCTGCGACAACCTCCTGCAATGCTCTGCCAGTGAAAATGGGCTCCCGAGTTCCGTTTTTGGCTGCGACGGCCTCCTGCAATCCTCTGCCAGCGAAAACAGAGCTCGGGAGGGCCAACCCTCCCGAGCTCCATTTTCCCTGGCAGAAGCATCGCGGGCCAGTCCTTTGCCGTTTCCAGGGCAGCCCCGTGGGCCAGATCTAAGCACCCACGGATCGGATCCGGCCCCCGGGGTCTTAAGTTTGACACCTCCTGTTCTACGCCTTCCAATATTGAACATCTGAATTGCCAAAACCCTTGCGGGAGTTAGACTAATTCAACAGACCCAGCAGGATCAATGTTTTTGTTTGGTTTAGTTTTTAAGTACGAGAATAATCAACCCTCGCTATAATTGTCTCGGTCATTGAAGCCCAAAGGCGACCTCCTTGTTTTAAAGTTGGTAAATTCCGTTGGTGGTCTCCAAGAACAGCATAAACATCTCCCCCACCTTAACTAGCAGCATAATTATTAACAGCCCGTTGCTAGGCAACCACCCGGTTCCTATTATAATCTTCCCCCCCCACCAATAGAACCTCGTATACATACGTCCCTAATAGATGTTCAGCCCTTAACTGCACACTACAGTCATTAAAAAAAATCTGGCTTCTCCGGAGATTCATGGGAAGGAGGCCCATTCAGCTGTTTATTTAAGTAATCCAAGGTCAATTGTTGCAAAATTCTAATTTTGAGCCCTTCGTGACTACTAAGTTGTATTTACATTTGGATGATATGCAAGCTAAGAACGGGAAGTCACCTGTTCGTTGCTTTCCTTCTCTCCGATATCAGCGTTTATTGAAGCGATGAAGTTTCCGAGACAGGTGCTCTTGACATATGACTACAACTGAGCCTGGAATTACGGTTGTAACTCAGGCCAGCCGTTAAAGCCATGTGTCTGGGCCTGATTTTACAACCTGTTTTGTGGCGGTCGTTAAGAGAACACCGCAGTTGCTAAATGAGTGTGGTGCTCGTTCAACAAACCTTTCCATTGTTTCTTTTAATTTACGGTACTAAGGAATGTTACAGGTTTTTGGTAAAATTTACTGTGGTAAGGGGTGTCACAGGGACCTTGGGGACAAATCAGAGCTCCTACCTTGGCCCATTTTCAGAAGGATAATGCACAGGGCATCCTGGGATATCTAAAGTGGTCGTCTGCGGCCAGTCAGAAGGTCAAAGAGCTCCATCTCCCTCATACCTAAATTGGGACGGTCAATCCTTCCATATATTAGATTAATACAGGCGTATCAAACTCAAGGCCCAAGAGTCGGATGCGGACTGCAGAGGTGCTTAGATATGGCTTGCAAGGCCACCCTGGAAACAGCAAAGGATTTGGCCCGAGGTGCCTCTGCCAGCGAAAATGGAGCTCGAGTGGGGGGCAGCTGTGTGCAGCCCTCCCGAGCTCTGTTTTTGCTGGCAGAGGGTTGCAGGAGGTGGTGGCAGCTGAAAACGGACCTCCGGAACCGGTTTTCGCTGGCAGAGGGTTGCAGGAAACTGTGGCAGCCGAAAATGGAGCTCGGGAGCCACCACAGGTGCCCCCAACTCAAGTGACGTTGAGCTGGCCATGCCCCGCCGGCCACACACACACACACCGAGGTCAAACACAACCCTGATGCAGCCCTCAATGAAATCAAGTTTGACACCCTTGGATTAATGCAAGAAATCCAGCTCGCTCAATCTCTAAACATTCCTAGAAAGAACTCTCGGGGAATATTGACAGTACTTTACCTCCTAGGGGTAATAAATTCAGGGAAGGTTGAGGTGATGTCCTCACAAAAGGTACAAAAAGGAAAGGCGAAGGGTAAGACAAAGCCATTTGTTGTTTAGCCATCTTCCTTTTTTTGTCAAACAACTCCTATTGCCTGAAAGCTTTCCAGTTGGTTGATCCAACTTCTAAGTTGTAATTGTAAGCCAGAGTCAATCAATGAATGGATTAGAAGCTTGTTACTCTGCTGGATCAGGAATCATGTAAACTTTGACCATTCCACTCACCAACAGAAGGGAGGACAGCTTCAGATATTACATACATTACTCGTTATCACATCTCTTAATCAATACCCAGAAGAAATGAAGATAGCACTGAATCAGCTTGACAAGAACCAGATCATGATGTGGTCATCCACTTAGAAAACAACAACACTGAACACACAGTCCACCTATTTACATACTGTAGAAGAGATGGCAGAACCTGAAGGTGGAGTGAAAAGGGGAATAAGCTTAGAATCCCTACGTAGCCACAAGGGAACTAAGTCCAACTCTCCTCGAGTTCTGTTGACCCTTATAAAACTCTTAGCAAGTGCCAATAGTTAGTTGAGAAGATTCCCACACATGGGCTTAATTGAACCTTCATCTGTGGACTTGGTCTTTCATGCTTGACACATATAAGGTGTTCTGCCCCAGCTACGGACCCCAAAGAACGCAGCACACACAAAGTCCGTTCAAACCTTAGTTTACTAAAAAAAACCAGTTTTTTACAACAATGGATGTTAATTAACTGCATTAACAGCCGCCAAGAATTCAAAGAATAATACTGAAAGCTTACTGTGGTTGGCAGAATGCCCAGAAGCAATTTGCAGGAAGCTGATAAGCAAGACAAGACACGAAGGTATGTGAACGGAGTTGTTTCCTGCAAATTGCTTTAGTCGGCGTTCCTTAAATAGGCTAAGGGAGGGGCCAATTAGCACCAAGCCTTTCTCTCGAGGAGACCTCCTCCTGAGGAGCCACTCCTGCCTTTTGGCAGCTCTGCGCGCCCATGCATCGAGAAGAGGCTCCTCCTCTTCATCCTCTTCACTTAAGGGAGGTTCTGGAGGTTCTGAAGGCCCTGGCTGAATCCCCGCCTCTGGCACCACATCTTCTCCAGCCTCCTCATTGTCCGACTCGAGTGCCAGCTGCACAGGCTGCTGGCGCATCACCACACCAGCCTCCTCGCTGTCAGAATCAGCCACCAGCTGCACCGGCCGCTGACAGGCCACAACATAAGACCAGACATACCATCAATGATATATTCCACAACCAACAAATAAATCTCGCTTATCCAAGAAGCAACTGAAGGTGTTTCTTAGCTGGACAAATAAAAAACCAATCTCAGAGAACATCTACAGTATAATCTACAATACCAAGATACATCACTAGAAAGATCTTCTAACAGAACAGAGTTACTTGTCAGAGATGAAGCAATCACTCCAGGAATGGTGGACAGAACATGGGAGAAACTGAATTAGAGGACATCTAGATCTCAGAAAATAGGACAGGGATCAGCAACCTGCAGCTCTGGAGCCAAATGTGGCTCTTTCACCCTTCTGCTGCGGCTCCCTGTCACTCAAAATATGTGTCACAACCGCCAATATGCAACACAGGCTGGCACGTGATTTATTGAGTTTTTCAACCTCTGGTAGGCCAACCATGGATAAATCCAAGAAAAGAAAAGTTTCAGAAGAAAACAAAAAGTTTAAATCAACTACCTATGCTAGTTTTGTGGCCGCTCAAAAAATAGCCAGGCACGGGAAGGGTTTTGTGGCTCCCAGTGTTTTCTTTTCTGTGGGAAACAGGTCCAAATGGCTCTCTGAGTGTGTAAGGTTGCCGACCCCTGAAATAGGAGAAGACCTATAGTTCTGTAGAACATTAGCTTAAACAGGGAAAACCCGAAATAATTTCCAATATCCTGAATCCAAGAAGAGAACCTTCCCCCAGTTCAGCCAGGTTCCCACCATGGTTGTTTTATCGACTACTCTTCTAAATTCACTTGCTCTTCCTGAACCACCCAAAGCATCATAAGGTAAGGGAAATAACCTGTAGCACACCTGGACTTCAACCTTCACATTCAGTCTAGAAACTGGGAAGGCAAGAATATGTCTGCTATTTATTCCACTCTGGTCTACTCACACGGTGGAGGAGCTAATACAGTTGAGATCCCCAAACCAAGAGCAGAAATAATTTATCATACCATAGCTAACGGAAGAATGCCAACGAGATCCTTCTGGCTGACATAAATCTTGGAGATGCTGAGGTCAGATGTCCTTCCTCCGGGATATTCAACCTGCCATGTAACAAACTGCATCCCTTGCAATTCGCTGAGAGCTTCCATCTCAAAATCCATCTGCAGGATCTCGGAGGAAAAAGGAGATGCGCTGGAGAGAGAAAGAAAAAAAGAGAGGGAAAAATGAACGGAGTAAGCAAAACACGATTAGTCATTCATTAGACAGCGTCATCCCGGTCTCGACAATCATCTCTTGACTTAATCCATTTGTATGTGGGAAGCAGAGGTGGGTTTCAGCAGGTTCTGACCGGTTCTAGTGAACCGGTAGCGGAAATTTTGAGTAGTTCAGAGAACCGGTAAATACCACCTCTGACTGGCCCTGCCCCCATCTATTCTCTGCCTCCCGAGTCCCAGCTGATCGGGAGGAAATGGGGATCATTACAGTATCCTTTCCCTGGGGTGGGGTGGGAGTAGAGATTTTAAGGTATCCTTCCCCTGGAATGGGGAGGGAATGGGGATTTTACAGTATCCTTTCCCTGGGGTGGGGTGGGAGTGGAGATTTTACAGTATCCTTCCCCTGGAGTGGGGAGGGAATGGAGATTTTACAGTATCCTTCCCCTGGAGTGGGGTGGGAATGGGGATTTTGCAGTATCCTTCCCCTGGAGTGGGGAGGGAGTGGAGATTTTACAGTATCCTTCCCCTGGAGTGGGGAGGGAATGGAGATTTTACAGTATCCTTCCCCTGGAGTGGGGTGGGAGTGGAGATTTTACAGTATCCTTCCCCTGGAGGCAGGAGGGAATGGAGATTTTACAGTATCCTTCCCCTGAAGTGGGGAGGGAATGGAGATTTTACAGTATCCTTCCCCTGGAGTGGGGAGGGAATGGAGATTTTACAGTATTCTTTCCCTTGAGTGGGGAGGGAATGGAGATTTTACAGTATCCTTCCCCTGGGGTGGGGAGGGAATGGAGATTTTACAATATCCTTCCCTTGCCACGCCACCAGGCCATGCCATGCCCATCAAGCCACACCCACAGAACCGGTAGTAAAAAATTTTGAATCCCACCACTGATGGGAAGAGGTGCCCATTCAGAGCCCCTTTGCTATAACGTGGATGGGATTGTACACGTGCACGTAAATATCTATGGAATGCAGATCAGGCGTCCTTAAACGCACACGCAAGTTCAAACGTTGCCCAGATTGGTTTGGCAAATAACAGGCTTTGTCCGTTGCTTGGCTGAAGTCCATCTTTCGCTGTCATTCAGATGTTCCACCTGAAGCCCCCTGAACCTTCTGCATAATCAAAGATTTACTATAATAAAATTGCTGCTGCGTTTTATACAAATTATAATTCCTGTGACAATTTTCAAAGGTCTATGGAGATTCACAGTCTTGGTTGTCCCAAAAGTGTTTTGTTTTTTTTTCAAGAGGCCACTGGACTTTGTTTTTCCTTGAAGACGTTTCGCTTCTCATCCAAGAAGCTTCTTCGCTTCTGGAGAACTGGAGAACTGAAGAACAGAACTGAAGAAGCTTCTTGGGTGAGAAGCAAAACATCTCCAAGGAAAAACAAAGAAAGTGCAGGTTTTTTTTTTAATTTAAATTTGTATACCGCCCTTCTCCTGGTGGACTCAGGGCTGTGCACAGCCAAGTAAAAAACATCCAATACAAAATTTAAAAATTTAAAAGAATTATACCCTTTGGCCAAAAATTAAGAACCTTACGACTAAAACCCATTAAACAATTAAAAAATCTAATCTAATCTAAAAAGTTGCCTTTTTTAAAAAAAGAAAAGCACCGTTGGGACTTCAAAAGTAAGCTTCTGTAAACCTACGAAGTAATGACTGCATCTGTAAATTAGTAGCCTGGTAGTAGTCAACTCAAAAAGCATCCCTGGCCTGCTCTCAAGTTGCCATAGACAGGGGGATGGGAAAACCAAAGAAGCAACATGGCAGCCAAAGACAGGAGCACATTCCAGACATATCTTTCTCAAGGCTGTCTCCCAGGGTTACCCACAGCGGCTGGAGGGGAGTGATCTCTACAACCCGCAAAATTGCTCCATTGGCGAATGTGATTGATGACACACCCTGGGGAAAGGGGGGAGGGGAAACAGAGTCATGATTAGGGCCGTAAATTACGTGGGGTCAGAGTTGGCTTCATTTGGGTATGTGCCAACATGGAGCTTCTAATAAATAACTGGATTTCTTTTGAAGCTTGGCTCAGGCTCATGATTTAATTAGGGCATCCTTCGGAACCCTGACACCTGGGGGGTTTTTTTTGGTTAAATAAAACCCAAATAAAAGCAAGCTAGAAAGCTTTAATTAGAACGTTGCACGCATGTACAGCCTTCTGCAAATTCCCTCCCATCTTCGTGGCAGCCCCAAGAATTACCAGCCAAGCTACGAGAATATCAGTCATTTTTATACCGTGTCCTTTCCCAGGCGTGATATTACAGCGTCTCTGGTCGTTCCGAAATGATTCACCACCAGGAGAGAATTTAAGAGGAAATTTAAAGGAAAGGAAGTGATGCTTGGCTTAAAGAACCCAATCTTGTAAACCTTCCATTAAAAGCAGCCGCTGTGCTGGAAGCAAAGCCATAAAGATTAAATGGTGCCTCCTTCTTGGAGTGGCTCTACCCTGCTTACGACTTTTAGAGAAAGAGATAGTGGGTTGCTGTTTTTTTTTTTTTTTTCTTCCCCTTTGTCTTACCGAGATATTAAAGTTCTGGAGAGCCACTCTGGATGGCATATAAATTTTAATAAGTGGGCCAAGGAAGACCGTCAAGAAAGCGAAGGATAGCAAAGTCCTTAATTCCGATTAACTGCGCTAACGACACAAACGGCAATCCATGGACAACGATAAGAATAATATATTTTTTTAATATATATATATATATACCTCCATACAGAGGACATGGCATTCAACTCTTAACTGCCATTCATTTTCATCATTCATTGGTATCTTTCAGTCTCAAGAGTCTATGGTATCGTGCTCTGGAAAGAGGTCCTAAAACAGCATCTAGTGTGACTAAAAAAGGCCAATTCGAGAGTGGCCATCCCTTCCACACTGAGGGCAGATACATTCCGTCCCCTGCCCAGCCCCCAGATTTCACCCCCAGATAACTGCCATGAGATTTTAATAAACGTTCTCCACCAATACTGAAGCAAGCTCATTCCTTCTTGAAATTTGTTAAACAATAATTGCCTACCTACCTATCTATCTATCCATCTCTCCATCCATCCATCCATCTATCCATCCATCCACTGCCTCTGTCTGTCTGTCTGTCTGCCTATCTTTCTATTTCTCTTTATCTATTTGTCCGTCCATCCATCCGTCCATCCACTCATCTATCTATCCTTTACATCCATCTCTCTCTCTATTTCTCTCTCTTTATCTATCTCCATCCATCTCTTTCTCAATCTCCATCCATATCTATCTATTTCCAGCCATTTGTATCTTGTCTGTCTGTCTGTCCATCCCTCTCCTAACTGTCTATCTGTCTATCTATCTATCTATCTATCTATCTATCTATCTATCTATCTATCTATCTCCATCCATCTCTCATCTACCTCCATCTACCTCCATATCTATGTCCAGCCATGTATCTGTATGTGTCTGTCTGTCTATTTATATCTCTCTCTATCGCTCTATCTTTCTATCCTCTACATCCATCCCTCTCTCTATTTCTCTCTCTATATATCTCCATCCATCTCTTTCTCTCATCTATCTCCATTTATCTCCATCCATATTTTTTTATTATTTTTATTTTTATTATTCATATTTCTATGCCGCCCACTCTCCGAGGACTCTGGGCAGCTTACACCAAAGACAGTATACTAAATAGCATATTGCCCCCCAACAATCTGGGTCCTCATTTTACCCACCTCGGAAGGATGGAAGGCTGAGTCAACTTTGAGCCGGTGAGATTTGATCTGCTGATCTGCTGAACTAGCAGTCAGCTGAAGTAGCTGCAGTACTGCACCCTAACCACTGCGCCACCTCGGCTCTTCTATATAAATATATCTATGTATTTCCAGCTATGTATCTTCTGTCTGTCTTTCTGTCTATTTATGTCTGTCTGTCTGTCTGTCTGTCTGTCTGTCTGTCTATCTATCTATCTATCTATCTATCTATCTATCTATCTATCTATCTAGTCTCCCTCCTTTCCTTTCCTTTCCTTTCCTTTCCTTTCCTTTCCTTTCCTTTCCTTTCCTTTCCTTTCCTTTCCTTTCCTTTCCCTTCCTTCCTTCCTTCCTTCCTTCCTTCCTTTCCACCCCATTTGCCCCATCCATCCATCCCTAGATCTTGGATCACGCAGCACCCCGCAAGCAAGCTGCCTCCATCATTTCTGCTTTCATCTCAAAAATGCTATTTGGGATTCAGAGTTCTGCCTCTGGATTTTCAGGGGATGAAAGGAAGGCGAATTTTCACTGTTACCATTATTTTCTTTTTTTTAAAGGAAATCTTGTCATTGGCTCCCCTGTTGAATTAATGACACAGAATGAATTCCCTTCCTTTCCTTTTAACATCGTTTTTTTTTTTGCCTCTTGATGTCAAAGCCGACAAACGGGCAATTTGCAAACGACAATCGGGGGCCCACGTTATCTGTGACCTGAGAACGAGTTTAGAGGAGGTTGCAGGATGAAACCTAACCAGCTTTCGGTATGCAAAGAGAAGCATACTCTGCACTAGACCAAGATATCTGAGATATATAACATAGAATAACAGAGTTGGAAGGGACCTTGGAGGTCATCTAGTCCAAACCCCTGCCCAGCGGACCCTATACCCGTGATGGTGGCACACGTGCCCAAGGTGGCACACAAAGCCATCTTTTGCAACCTTCTGACGAGCAAAGTCAATGGCGAAGCCAGATTCACTTCACGGCCAGGTTACTAACTTGACCAGCGCAACGATTCACTTAACAACAGTGACAAGAAAAGCCATAAAATAGGGCAGTGGTGAAATGTAAAAATTTGTTACTACCAGTTCTGTGGGCGTGGCTTGGTGGGAGGGGGTAATGTGACTGGATGGGCGTGGCCAACTTTTTTTTTTTTTTTTTTACTTTTAAAAGCATTTTTTCTACAACCTTAAGAGGTTGCAGAAAAAAATGCTTTTAGAAGCCTCTGACGATCAGGCAACTCAGCTGGGATCACCAGAGGCTTTTAAAGGCATTTTTTCCCCCCTACAACCTCTTCGGCTGAAGAGGTTGCAGAAAAAAATGCTTTTAGAAGCCTCTGACGATCCCAGCTGAGCCACACGATCATCAGAGGCTTTTTTTTTTTACTTTTAAAAGCATTTTTTCAGCCGAAGAGGTTTTTTTTTTTTTTTTAATTTGATTTATATGCCGCCCTTCTCTGGAGACTCAGGGCGGCTTACAATGTGCTAAGCAATAGCCTTCATCCTTTTGTATATTTATACAAAGTCAGCTTATTGCCCCCACAAACTGGGTCCCCAATTTACCTACCTTAGAAAGGATGGAAGGCTGAGTCAACCTTCAGCCTGATGAGATTCGAACCTGCAGTAATTGCAGGCAGCTGGTCTTAATAACAGGGTGCTTTAGACCACTGTACTACCAAGGCTCTACCAAGGTTGCAGGAAAAAATGCTTTTAAAAGTAAAAAAAAAAAAAAGCCTCTGACGATTGTGCTGCTCAGCTGGGCCATGGGGGGGGGGATTTTTGCTATCGGTTCTCCGAACCACCCACCGCCATCGCTACCAGATCGGGCGATCCAGTCCGAACTGGGAGCATTTCACCCATGCAATGGGGCCAACTCACTTAGCAAATGTTTCGCTGAGCAACATCAATTTGGGGGCTCAATTGCGGTCGTGTCTCGAGGACTACCGGTATATTGCAATTTCTTAAACCTGCCCCCAAAGGATCAGACTACACATTAGGAAGCGCATTTTTCGGGGGGTGGCAGGGTGTTCCCCCC
Organism: Pantherophis guttatus; assembly: GCF_059756535.1. Taxonomy (NCBI): domain Eukaryota; kingdom Metazoa; phylum Chordata; class Lepidosauria; order Squamata; family Colubridae; genus Pantherophis; species Pantherophis guttatus. Next base: position 12,556,761 of record NC_142079.1, on the reverse strand, counting down.
ACGAAAACCACCAATTTATAAAGGCATTTTGTCTTTCAAAACATGCAACTTTTCTCCCCTTCACTGGGTGAGTGGGATTGGAAACCGTGACTGTTGAGAGTTGCAAAGCTTTAATGCGCTCAGCACTTCAACAAATATAATCGACGTCTCCAATGGATATAATCAACCCCCAGTGCACACATTACACAATGCTGAAAGTAGAAGTACTGTACATCCATAGAGGCGACAGCGGTAAAAGTTTGGATTTTTGCCATTCCTCTTGTGGGCGAGACTCTGCTAAGGAAGTCTTTCATCTACAAGATTCAAGAAGTCTTTGACTTACAATCATTAGTTTAGTGACCGCTCAAAGATACAATGGTACTGAAAAAAACTTGACTTGTGACCGATCCTTGCACTTATGACCATTGATGTTCACATGTTGGTCAGAAATTATGTCCTGGGCAATACACTTGAAATGATTTTTTTTTTAAAAAAATCTTGAGTAATCATGTTTGGGGGCCCAAAAATGGGTCTATGTCCACTAGGAGATTATAATAAGAAAGACCTTGGGAAACGGAGAAGAGATGCTGCCAAGGGAAGAGTCAGATAAGAGACTGCATAGCCCAGAGCTGCATAACAGATGGAGAAGGATGCTCAGAAAGGACCCTCCCTAGTTTCTCAAGCTGTAAAGGAGGTGACTATAATGGTGTGTGGGAAAGACCCTGAAAATGGGGCGGAGAGAATGCTGTTTAGGGAATGTTCAGATAAGAGACACTAAAGCCCACAGATGCATAATGGGTGGAGGGGAAAGAGGTTCTCACTAGTTTCTCAAGCTGTTAAGGAAGGTGGTTTGTGAGAAAGACCTTGGGAGACAAGTAGAAGAGAAGCTCGCTTGTTTAGGGAATGTTCAGAAAAGAGACAGCACAGCCCACAGCTGCGTAATGGGCAGATAAAGAGACTCAGAAGGGACACCCTCCGCCCCCCTAGTTTCTCAGACTGTAAAGGAGACCACCATAATGTTATGTAGGAAAGACCTTGGTAGATGGGGCACAAAAAGAGAGAAGAGTTGCTACCATGGAAAGAGTCAGATCAGAGACTGCTTAGCCCACAGCTGAACAATGGGTGGAGAAAGATGTTCAGAAGGGACCTTCCCTAGTTTCTCAGGTTGTAAAGGAGGTGGCTGTAATGCTATGTGAGAAAGACCTTGGGATACGGGGAGAAGAGATACTGCCAAGGGAATGGTCAGGTAAGAGACTACATAGCCCAGAGGTGCATAATGGATGGAGAAAGACATATAGAAGGGACCCTCCCTAGTTTCTCAGGCTGTAAAGGAGGTGGATGTAATGGTATGTGAGAAAAGGGGCAGTAAGATGCTGTTTAGGAAAAGTTCAGATAAGAGACAGTAAAGCCCACAGATGCATAATGGGTGGAGGAGAAAGAGGTTCAGAAGAGACCCTCACTAGTTTCTCAGGCTGTAAAGGAAAATGGCTGTAATGGTATGTGAGAAAGACCTTGGGACATGGGGAGAAGAGATACTGCCAAGGGAGTGGTCAGGTAAGAGACCTGAGGTGCATAATGGGTGGAGAAAGACACTCAGAAGGGACCTTCCCTAGTTTCTCAGGCTGTAAAGGAAAGGGAGAAGAGAACCGTACTTCCATATTTGCAAGATTCTGTCAATGCAACCTTACAATAAGGTAAAATTAGCTCATTTGGTTGCAATTGCTAACTGGTTTACCTCTGGAGGCTAATAGTGGCAGATCTTGTCGTAAAAGTATGTAGGAATGAACATGGGAGACAGGAGGAAGAGCTGCAGACTGGACAACCATTGTGGAAAAGGTATCTCAGCCCTCAGGTGGAAAAGGGGCATGGGAAGTATTTCAGAAGGGACCTTCCCTAGTTCCCTGGGAAGTAAAGGTGAGAGGGGGGGGGGAAGAGAGAGATGCTTTTTGTACGATTCTGCTACTGTAACCCTACAATTAAGGTACTCCTGGGTGTGCTGCTTGTTTAGACTACTTTACTGGGCTAAAGTTTGTCTCCATGCTACATACGCGTTCGGATAACATACTAGCATTTAGGATGGCACACAACTTCAATTTCAGACAACACATCTAGTTTGATAAGGTAAAGGTTCCCCTCACACATACGTGCTAGTCATTCCCAACTCTAGGGGGCGGTGCTCATCTCCGTTTCAAAGCCGAAGAGCCAGCGCTGTCCAAAGACGTCTCCGTGGTCATGTGGCCAGCATGACTTAACACCAAAGGTGCACGGAACGCTGTTCCCTTCCCACCAAAGGTGGTCCCTATTTTTCTACTTGCATTTTTTAACGTGCTTTCGAACTGCTAGGTTGTGATCTGTCCCCGTCCACACACACACACACAAACACAGCCAGCCGAGGGTTAAGGAAGCACTTGGCACATACCCAGGTCTTTATCTCCAACTTGGCAGCGATAGACACACCGTCTGCCAAGTGCTTTTATTGCCACAGAAACAGAAAGATAATATACTCAGCGTACAAGAGTCCAACAAAAACAATATTCCTCTCGTCAGCTTCAGCCGTGTTCTAGTGACTATCCAGGGTTTGTTTTTGTTCGTCACAGGGATCACTGGCCACCACCCTCTATTATATAGTCTCTGGGGTGTGGTCCAGTGACTCAGTTCTAATCCCTAGCACGCCTCCTTAACTGCTGCCATCGTTTATTGCGCCTTCGTTGGCGTGCGTCCAGGAATGACGTCTCTCCTTCACTCTCATCCGAGACACCTGTCTCCCGGCTAATCTCCTCTCCCTCGGCCGGCACCTGAGACAGTGCCAGAGGGGAGGGGCCTGGAGAGGGACGCCTGGCTGACTCCTCTTCCTCATGTTCGGAGCTTTCTTCCTCCGATGGGATAGGCTCAGAGGGCGGGGCCACAACAGGTTGGCAGAAGTTGGGACAAGTCACGGGAGCTCCCCCCGTTACGCGGAACTTGGGATTCGAACCGCTGAACTGCCAACCTTTCGATCAACAAGCTCAGCGTCCTAGCCACTGAGCCACCGCGTCCCTTTATTTGATAGTTTGATAAGACTCTGCTATTGTCCCGGACATCTTCTCCCGATCAAAAAAAACCCCAAAAAACCCCCGACCGTAATTTACCATGCTATAAGAAGGAAGTGATAAATCAGCGCTGAATTTATTACATACAATCTAATAATAATCCAATAAATTATTCAAGCGAGAGTCGGTAAACATCAAGTCAGTGCTTTGAAAACAACTCCCGTCATGAAGCAGGACAAATTGGGTGTTCCTGTCAAGTTTAAAATGAATTGTGGAATCATGTTGTTGTTGTGGTTAATTATTGATATTGTAAAGCTAATTTGGAAGGCAACTATGCTTGTGACTGACTGGGATTAAACCCTAACTGAAAGGAGAGCTCAACCTCTCTTTTTGTTGGTCCTAAGGACTAGAAACTTAAGAAAGCTACATTTTCTTTGGTTGCCCCTTCCCCCTTGCAGGGCTTGATGTTAAAAACCAGGGCAACAATATCCATTTATATGGAATTATTTATATTTCCACAGTGTACCAGCTCACCATATTGCAAGTACTTGCTGTTGTACCCAACTTTAGTGAGCAGACGGTGGTATAAATAATAAACAAACAAATAAACAAATAAAAAACTCCAAGCAAATAAATAATGAATGCTAGATTAATTCAATAATTTAATGGGACACATAGCTCACCTCATCACGGAGCTCTGGGGCGAATGATAACATGCCTTTATTCTTGAAATTATTATTTTATATGCTGGTTTAACAATATCTTTAATCATAGATAGGGCTATTAATTTCTTTTAGTACATCAGGCGTGTATGTGTGTGTGTGTGTACACATTAGCTGCACAGAGAGCTTTTGGGGGCTGGAAAGACAGGTTATAAATATCTATATTCATTGCATTTTTTTAAAATGCTTTTAGTAATGTTGTAATCTGTCCAGAGAACTTTGGTTACTGGGTGGATTATAAATAGTATTGGCAATAAATATTGCGCTTCATGGGAGACAAATTATAATAATAATTCAAGGCTAAGTATCTATGGGTGACCCAACTCAGTTTGATTTAATTTCCCCTCTATATTAAAGGAAGCCCCCCCCCCCAATTTTGCTTTTCCAAATCACCAGATGAATTTGATGAAGGTACCCAATTAAATAACGCACTCCCAAACATCCATTCCAGTGGGAGAATCGATTGAGTTGACTTTGATCAAATTCCCGGATCAAAAGCGAGTTGTGTGCAGTTCTGGAGATCATGGTTAAAAAAAGAAAAAGTGGCAAATGAGCAAATTGAGAGGAGCAACTAAATCTCACGAGGGATGGTTAAACAATCTGGATATGTTTATCCTAACAGACGAGATATGTGAGGGAGGAATATATGACAGCAGCCTTCAACCATCTGGAGCGTTGTCACGTAGAACACAGAGAAGATTTAGAATTAGTACCGCTTTATAAAGCCTTAGTAAGACCACACTGTATCCAGTTTTGGTCACCACCTTACAAAAAAGAGGTTGAGACTTTGGAAAAAGTGCAGAGAAGAGCAACCAGGATGATTAGGAGACTGGAGGCTAAAACATACTATGAACGGTTGCAGGAACTGGGCCTGGCTAATCTAGTGAAGAGAAGGACCAGGGGAGACAGGATAGCAGTCTTCCAATATTTGAAGGGCTTCCCCAGAGAGGAGGAAGGGGGTCAAGCTATTTCCCAAGGCACCTGAAGGCCAGACAAGGAACAATGGATGGAAACTGATCAAGGAGAGGTTCAACCTAGAAATAAAGAGGAATTGTCTGACAGTGAGAAGAATCAATTGATGGAACAGAAGTTGTGGGAGCTTCATCCCTAGAAGCTTTCAAGAAGAGACTGGACTGCCATCTGTCAGAAATGGTATAAGGTCTGCTTGAGCAGGGGGTTGGACTAGATGACCTACAAGGTCCCTAAAATGATTAAAGGTCTGAAGACGAAAACATATGAAGAACGGTTGCGGTAATTGGGTATGGCCAGTCTAGAGAAAAGAAAAATTAGGGGTGACATGATAGCAGTATTCCAGTATTTGAGGGGCTGCCACAAAGAAGAGGGGGACAAATTATCCTCCAAAGCAGCAAAAGGCAAGACAAGAAACAATTTCTTCAGTCAGAAATAAAGACTTCTAGTTCTGCCTTAGACATGAAAGCCAGCTGGGTGATTTTGGGCAATCACCAGGATCCTGTGAGTTCTAGTCTTGGTTTAAGCATGAAAGCCAATTGGATGACTCTGGGCCAATCACCAGGAGCCTGTGAGTTCTAGTTTCACCTCAGGCATGAAAGCCAATTGGATGACTTTGGGCCAATCACCAGGAGCCTGTGAGTTCTAGTCTTGGCTTAAGCATGAAAGCCAATTGGATGACTTTGAGCCAATCACCAGGAGCCTGTGAGTTCTAGTCTTGGTTTAAGCATGAAAGCCAATTGGATGACTTTGAGCCAATCACCAGGAGCCTGTGAGTTCTAGTTCCACCTTAGGCATGAAAGCCAATTGGATGACTTTGGGCCAATCACCAAGAGCCTGTGAGTTCTAGTCCTGCCTTAGGCATGAAAGCCAATTGGATGACTTTGAGCCAATCACCAGGAGCCTGTGAATTCTAGTTCCACCTTAGGCATGAAAGCCAATTGGATGACTTTGGGCCAATCACCAGGAGACTGTGAGTTCTAGTCTTGGTTTAAGCATGAAAGTCAATTGGATGACTTTGGGCCAATCACCAGGAGCCTGTGAGTTCTAGTCTTGGTTTAAGCATGAAAGCCAATTGGATGACTTTGAGCCAATCACCAGGAGACTGTGAGTTCTAGTCTTGGTTTAAGCATGAAAGCCAATTGGATGACTTTGGGCCAATCACCAGGAGCCTGTGAGTTCTAGTCTTGGTTTAAGCATGAAAGCCAATTGGATGACTTTGGGCCAATCACCAGGAGCCTGTGAGTTCTAGTCTTGGTTTAAGCATGAAAGCCAATTGGATGACTTTGGGCCAATCACCAGGAGACTGTGAGTTCTAGTCTTGGTTTAAGCATGAAAGCCAATTGGATGACTTTGGGCCAATCACCAGGAGCCTGTGAGTTCTAGTCTTGGTTTAAGCATGAAAGCCAATTGGATGACTTTGAGCCAATCACCAGGAGCCTGTGAGTTCTAGTCTTGGTTTAAGCATGAAAGCCAATTGGATGACTTTAAGCCAATCACCAGGAGCCTGTGAGTTCTAGTCTTGGTTTAAGCATGAAAGCCAATTGGATGACTTTGAGCCAATCACCAGGAGCCTGTGAGTTCTAGTTCCACCTTAGGCATGAAAGCCAATTGGATGACTTTGGGCCAATCACCAGGAGCCTGTGAGTTCTAGTCCTGCCTTAGGCATGAAAGCCAATTGGATGACTTTGAGCCAATCACCAGGAGCCTGTGAATTCTAGTTCCACCTTAGGCATGAAAGCCAATTGGATGACTTTGGGCCAATCACCAGGAGACTGTGAGTTCTAGTCTTGGTTTAAGCATGAAAGCCAATTGGATGACTTTGGGCCAATCACCAGGAGCCTGTGAGTTCTAGTCCTGCCTTAGGCATGAAAGCCAGCTGGGTGACTTTGAGCCAGGCCCCCCCTTCTGTCATCCTAACCCCTCTCACAGAGGTGGTTGTTTTGGAGACAATAGAAAGAGGAAGGCGGGTTGGATATATTCACCGCCTTAGGTTATTTATAAAAATAATAAAACCGGGATTAAAAAATAAATAAATACATAAACTGCATTCCCAACCAGAGCTCTATCGGCGCTCAGAAACAAGAGTCGATTTGCATTGTTGACTGCTTCCCTCCCAAAGCCAATACTGTTCCCCCTTGCAGATGGAAATAAAAAAAGCTTTAAATTATTAAAAGGAAAAGGGCAGGCAAAGGAGGCTGCAATTTTCTAAATCATTCTTCCCGTCCAATGGCTTTGCTGACACCATGGAATCAGCTGGATTGGGTTTCCCCTGCCAATTGTCCCCAATTTTATATACTATAAAAAAATCAGCTGGGAGGCTGGCTACCCACACGCCACCCCAATTCATTTTTGCATTTTGCCCTTTTCGTACTGCCAAATTTGGTCCGGATATCTCGCCTAGACCTGGCTGTTATTCCCATCGGGGTGTCTCAAGCGAGATTTCGATTGCACGCAGGTGCCACCAAGGGTAGCCTCAGATTTCCTAAAACCATACAGAGGTCAACCTAGAATCTAAGATTAATAGCCTCTTTCTAACAGTGGGCAGCTACCTACAGGCCCTCAAATATAAGCAGAGCAGAAGAAAAAGGGGGAAAAAATATTATCTCTATATCAAGAGCGCCTTGGATTAAGACTGTCGTCGTGAAATTTGGACGAATGTGGAATGGGCGAAGGATAGCAATAGCACTTAGACTTAGATACCGCTTTACAGTGCTTTACCGCCCTCTCTAAGCGGTTTACAAAGCCAGCCTCTTGCCCCCAACAATCTGGGTCCTCCTTTTACCCACCTCGGAAGGATGGAAGGCTGAGCCAATCTTGAGCCGGTTCGGAATCGAACTGCTGGCAGTGGGCAGAGTTTGTCTGCAATACTGCATTCTAATCAGAGGTGCTATTCAGCAGGTTCTGACAGGTTCTGGAGAACCGGTAGTGGAAATTTTGAGTAGTTCGGAGAACCGGCAAATACCATCTCTGGCTGGCCCCAGAGTGGGGTGGGAATGGGGATTTTGCAGTATCCTTCCCCTGGAGTGGCGTGAGAATGGGGATTTTGCAGTATCCTTCCCCTGCCATGCCCACCAAGCCATGCCCACCACGCCATACCATGCCCACCAAGCCACGCCCACAGAACTGGTAGTAAAAAAAATTGAATTCCACCACTGATTCTAACCATTGCGCATCATGGAAGGAAGGAAGGAAGGAAGGAAGGAAGGAAGGAAGGAAGGAAGGAAGGAAGGAAGGAAGGAAGGAAGGAAGGAAATAAGGAAGGAAGGAAGGAAGGAAAGGCAATAGCAGTAGCACTTAGACTTATATACCGCTTCACAGTGCTTTACAGACCCTTCTAAGCAATTGACAGAGTTGGCCTCTTGCCCCCAACAATCTGGGTCCTCGTTTTACCCACCTCAGAAAGATGGAAGGCCGAGTCAACCTTGAGCCTGGTGGGATTTGAACTGCCAAACTACAGGCAGTCAGTCAGCAGAAGTAGCCTGCAGTACTGCACTCTAACTACTGTGCCACTGTGGCTCAACACAGGATAATATAGATATTCTGGGAGCATCTGCTGTTTTGGAACCCATCCCAAGTTTCTGCAAAATTTGACTATAGGTTCATCAAATATGTACCTGCAGAGGTCCAAAGGTGAGACCTGGCCTCATGAATGGCAGCTGGTTACCTGGTTTATGACCATGATAAACCTGGTTGGTTAATCTCAGAGCTGTAAATCCAGGCCTAGTTCAGGAAATAAAAGCCAACTTACTGAAAAGTTGATGCTTAAAGTGTTTTTTTTAAAAAAAGAATATTTATTGATTAGCCCTTGGGCCATATCAAAGTGCAGAGTTCCCGAAACAAATTATTACTAACATTTGATCAAAGCAATTTAAAATGGAATTGGATAAAATACGATTTAAAATGAAATTGGAACATAATACAGTCTAAAAATGAAATTGGAATCAAATGCAATAATGTAAGCTATAGATAAAATGTGATAAAATTATATTTCGGTTGATGTCTAAAGGAACAAATGAGTTAAGAAGTCAAGAAAGATGTAAAGTCAACTTCTAGTGATTTTCTTATGATAAATGTATTGACTTGCATATCAAGCAGGAAGTTCATTAACCAACATTGTTTAGGCAGCTTTGAGATGGTCGGTTAGCTTCTGAAATAGCAGGATGTTTGGCCACGAGTGAGCTCACCTAGCCCAAACCAGGTTTGTTTTCCATTCAGAGTTTCTTTCCGTGTCATTTGACTTGGGTTTGGCTGCTTCTGGGTATAAATGAGACATTCCATGCTTTTTTGTCCTCTCACTTTCTACTCTCAGACACCGACATTCTGAGAACTAGATGAGGACAGAGATGGAAGAATTGACCTGGCCTAGTTGCTTGGATCTGAAGCATGAAGTCTGAAAACATCTCCATCTTCTCAACTGAGGAGGACTCTTGAAACAGGACCATGATTAGGTCATCCTGCTAGATGAGGTCAGAGATGGAGGAACAGACCTGGCCTAGCTGCTTGGATCTAGAGTATGAAGTCTAAATCTTAGAAGGTCTCCATCTTCTCAACTGAGGAGGACTGTTGAAACAGGACCATGATAAGATCATCTCTGAACATCTTGATCCAAATGTTCCTCAGCCAGGTGGCTATTACCTTCTCAGTGGTGGCCCCAACTCTGAAATGTCCTCTCCAGCGAAGCATTCTACTGCCCACTGTCGTATCTTTATGAGAGCAGGTTGCAATAATTTTGTCCTCTTCTAATAAGTTAACCGTGGCTCACTTGATCATTCCTTATATCCAGGGGTAGGATTGAAAAATGTTAGCAATCAGTTCTCTGCCCGGTTGCTGGGTGGGTATGGCCATGGCGGCGTGACCTACTCAGCCTCTTGAACCAGGGAAGGGGGGTGTTTTGTCCTCCCCAGGCTCTGGATGTATCCCTCGAGCCTCTGGGAGGATGAAAACGGCTTCCCCCGGGCTCCAGAGGCCGGAAATGGCCCTGTTTTCGGACTTCTGGTACTTCCAGTAGGCCTGTTTATCACCCTCCCCAGGCTCAGGAGGCACGTTGTGCCCACGTGACACCCCTCCTGCGCGAGCTTCACTGGCTCCCAGTGGTCTTCCGGGTGCGATTCAAGGTGTTGGTCACCACCTTTAAAGTGCTCCATGGCATAGGACCTGGGTACCTTCGAGACCGACTTCTGCCACCAGTAGCCTGCCACCGGCCAGTTCGCTCTCACAGAGAAGGTCTCCTCAGGGTGCCATCGGCCAAGTTATGTCGGCTGGCGACACCCAGGGGGAGGGCCTTCTCTGTGGGAGCCCCTGCCCTTTGGAATGAACTGCCCCCAGAAATTCGTAAAATCTCCCACCTCCGGGCATTTCGCTGTGCACTCAAGACCCTGTTGTTCCGCTAGGCTGGGCTATCAATGTAAAGATTTTAAATTGGGTGTTTTAAATTTCTGGGGTTTTAAATTGAGCCGAATTATTTAATAATTTTAAATAATTTTAATTGATGTTTGTCTTGTGCTTTTAATAGGCTGTACACCGCCCTGAGTCCTTCGGGAGAAGGGCGGTATAGAAATAAAATTATTCTTATTCTTATTTTCATCGAGCCTCTGGGAGGGCAAAAACAGTCTCCCTGGGCTCCAGAGACCCTCCGGAGCCCAGAAATGGCCCCGTTTTTGGACTTCCAGAGCCTCCGTGCGGGTCCTGCACTTACCTCACATGCAAAACGGGCCGCATGGAGACTCCTGAGAGGGATGGGGCAGGGGGGCAGGGCCAGCCAGTCCTTGCAATTACCGGTTCGGCAAACCAGATATAAAACTAGCATCTGGTTTGCCTGAACCGGTCTAAACCAGCTGAATGCCACCTCTGCTTATATCGCATTGCTATTCTCAGTTTCTGCCTAGAAGAATCAACACCATTTCTGAGCGCGTCTGGCTTTCCCAGTGAAAGGTCAACTCCAAAACTTTATCTCGGGAGTTTAAATTTTTCCTGATCCTGACATTTGACTAGGCAGCTAAGAAAGCTCTGGCCACACAAGTTCTCTCCTGATCTCCGTTCAAGCCTGGAGAGCGTCAATAGCTTTGCAGATAAAGATAATGCCCTCTATTTATTGCTGGTGGATTCATTCTGTTTCCCTTCATTTGACAATCAAAAAATTGGACTTTTTTTTTGTTTGTTTGTTTTGTTTCAGGGCACAATGTTGTCAGGAACGGCCTTTCACAAAGAAAGTCTGGATTTTTAGGGTCTGTAGCCTCCATCCTTGATCTGACTTTGAAGAACAACTTCTTCCTAGTTCCTCGTCTTGAAGTTGACTCCTTTTTTAAGGTCCATAATTCAAGGGTACGGGCATTTCAATGCACCTTTATGCTGGGGAGGAACAATATGTGTGTGTGTGTGTGTGTGTGTGTGTGTGTGTGTGTGTGTGTGTTGACTGGAAATTGATCGCCACTTACCATGCCTCCACTTGAAAGGAGTAATGTACGAATCCATGGAAAATTGCTAACGATTTTTCCATGGTTGGTATTACAACCTTCCTAGGCGATCATAATTAAAGGGCTGCTGTTCCCCCTTTTAACCGTCTTTTCTTCCACTTCACACTGGATCAATGGCGCCTTTGAAGGGAATTGGTCTGTATGCAGCTTTAGTTTGTCAATGACAAAGATTTAAGGAGGGGGGGGGAGTGTTTTCTAGTTTTATTTATTTATTTATTTATTTATTTATTTATTTATTTATTCATTTAACACAGCACACTGGTGCTTCAAGATTTTCAAGACAGGCTGGAGAGCCACTGTTGGTCAAGACCGACTTCTAAACTGCCGGAAATCACTGTCTCTGGAATGCAGCTGAGAAAATATCTGAAGGAGCTGAAGATGCACAGACACATGAACATATGTCTGCTTTTTTTCCCTGCCGAGTTGTCACTGGGTGATGAAAGAGAATTTCCTTCCAAAATCTGCTTTAGATGAGATTTCAAGCAATGATGCCCTATGTGAAGGGCGAAATGTCTTGTCTTGGTTGATGTCGGGCCCTGAGAACCACGAAAGGCATGTGGAGTTACTTCTGGACAGTTTCCTTTATTGTCCCTCTCCTACGGACAGAATCTTGCCGAACTAAAGCAACTAATTACATCAGTATAGATCTACTTTGAGAATCGGTAGGGAGGAACCGTCTTGTTGTGGCCTATCAGCGGCCTGTGCAGCTAGTAGCTGATTCCGACAGCGAGGAGGCTGGTGTGGTGCTGTGCCAGCAGCCTGTGCAGCTGGCACTTGAGTTGGACAATGAGGAGGCTGGAGAAGATGTGGTGCCAGAGGCGGGGATTCAACCAGGGCCTTCAGAACCTCCAGAAGCTCCCATAAGTGAAGAGGAAGAAGAGGAGGAGCCTCTTCTCGATGCACGGGCGTGCAGAGCTGCCAAAAGGCAGGAGTGGCTCCTCAGGAGGAGGTCTCCTCGAGACTAAGGCTTGGGGCTAATTGGCCACTCCCTTAGCCTATTTAAGGAGGAATGCCGACTGAAGCAATTTGCAGGGAATAACTTTATTCACTCTCCTTCGTGTCTTGATCTTACTTTTCTGCAAATTGCTTCTGGGCTTTCTGCTAACCATAGTAAGATTACGATTATTTATTGGATTCTTGTAGGCTGTTAAGAAAGTTAATTAACAGCCTTTGTTTGAAAAAGACTGATTTAATTTAGTAAACTAAGGTTTGTACAGACTTTGTGTGTGCTGCGTTCTTTGGGGTCCGTAGCTGGGGCAGAACAGGTCTTCACTCTCTTCCTCCCAACCAAACAATATGAACTTCACTGTTTTTGCACTTCTGGAATGCATCTTTTCTGTATCCTGGTGAGACGAAAGGGTTTTGCTAAGGATACTTCATAGATTGCTCTGGAGGAAATCTATTGATGTGGTTGCTAAGAGTTTACAATGACCTGATGGCATGTAACCAAGCAATCAACCAACCAACCAACTAACCAACTAACCAACCAACCAACCAACCAACCAACTAACCAACCTTCTCTCTTGCTTAAGCTTTGGAGAACATGGTGTTCTTGGCTCACCTCAAGTCACAAAGCAAAATATTAAAAACACATGAAGGCTACATGGACAGAAGTTCCTTTCTTGTCACTTGAAGCCCTGCCTCACGTTATGTTCTCCCTGAGCAGAACAGATATATGGGTAGCTTGGAAGAAAACCACATAGTATAAAAAAAACCCCATAGCTCTTCAAACGTGTGGCCTCTTGAGAGAGATTAGGAAGAGATTCATTTATCAAGACTGATGTTTCAATTCCGGGAAAAGGGACTTGTGGTTGGGTTTTCTTCTTCGTCTTTTTCTATGATGGTTAAACCAGATGTGACTGGCATGGAAGTAGAAAGCTGGTTACCCAAAGCAAGGAATAATTAAGGAGTCAAGGTCACCCCCAAAATGCGTGCAAACTTGCCACAGGATCCAATTATCACATTTCTAAGGGGATGTATTAAGTAATTGCTGGAGTGAGAAATAGACTTGTCAAGCTCTCGCACACACAAACACAAGGGGTGAGTGGGAGAGAGGGAGAGGGAGGGAGAGAGAGAGTTGAGCAGAGGGACTTCTAATGGGGTCTTTTATAAATTGCACTGGCCATGCCGCTTTTGAGCCAGTTTTCTGTCTTTCCAAATCAAAAGGGGCCCGATTCAAGGTTGAGGTTGAATCGGAGGGGAAAAAATTTACAAAATTGGCTCACTAGTATGTCCTGCCTTCTTCTCTCTCTTCTCCACGCTAGAAGCAAGTCAACTCAATCCATGCTTCTAAGGGTGTGGGAGAAGAGCAGGCAGAGTGGGGAGGGCAGAGTTAAACAAGTCATGAGTCTAGTGTCAACTCGCAAAGCATCCCTGGCCTGCTCTCGAGTTGCCATAGGCCAGTGGGGAATGGGAAACCAGCAAAACGGCACGGCAGCCAAAGACAGATGCACATTCCAGACTTATCTCTCTCAAGGCTGTATCCCAGGGTTACCCACAGCAGCCAGAGGGGAATGACCTCTACAACCTGCAAAATTGCTCTGTTGGCGAATGTGATTGATGACACACCCTGGGGGGAGGGGGAAAATGATTGTGGCATAAATTATGTAGGGTCAGAACTGGCTTCACTTGGGAACGTGCCAACATGAAGCGCCTAATAAATAACTGGATTTCTTTTGAAGCTTGGCTCGAAGCTCATGATTTAATTAGGGAATCCGTTGGAACCCTGACACCCAGGGTTGTTATGTTTCCACAAATGGTCCAAAGCCAACCCCTCTTGAATTGCATGGGCCCTTATCTGGTGCCTACTTTAGTTGACTGGATTCTTGTTTATAGGCCTGAGCAAGAAACCTTCTGAATTCTCGCTCACTTCAGTCAGAAATGAAGAAGCTCCTTGAACGAGAAACAAAACGTCTTAAGGGAAATACAAAGGAAGTCCAGTTACCTCTTGAAAAAGCACCTTTGTTCTTTGATCCTGACAAGGGCCCATTTCAGGGGTGAAATCCAGCAGGTTCTGACAGGTTCTGGAGAACAGGTAGCGGAAATTTTGAGCAGTTCAGAGAACCAGCAAATACTACCTCTGGCTG